>NC_136606.1:1890102-1925102 GCF_910589615.1 Taurulus bubalis
GTCGAAAGGAGTCAGCTGAGGTGGTTCAGCATCTAGTCAGGATGCCTCCTGACTAGGATGCCTCCATTAGAGGTTTTCCAGGCACGTCCAACTGGTAGGAGACCCCGGGGAAGACCGAGGACACGCTGGAGGGATTATATCTCCCGGCTGGCCTTGGAACGCCTCGGGATCCCAGAATGAGCTGGAAAGTGTTGCGGGTGAGAGGGAAGCCTGGGTCGGCCTGCTGAACCTGCTGCCACCGAGACCCGACCCCGGATAAGCGGCTGATAATGGATGGAAGATAATTAAAATGATTGTTTCTGTCGTTTAAAAAAGAAAAGAATCAAAACTAGTAAACCCTTCTCTGGCTCCAGCTTCTCCTCTGATGTGATCCTCAACCGTTTATATTCTTGTGCGTAATCCATAACATATTTTCTTGCCTCACGTGTTTCCTGTGTTTGTTCCGACAGTCGTCGTCTGATTGGAAAAGAAAATTAAATTCTTGACGGAGCTTGTTTTGATTATTCTCAACAATTCTCATAAAAAGACAAAAAACAGCAAAAGTATCCTGATTAAAAACACAACCAATGAGCCGCATGTTGAATTTAAATGACTTACACAGACAAATCACTACGTGTGGATTAATCCGCCGCTGAAAGTAGTCCCCAACAAATGCTCCAAGTCTTCCTGTGTGTTTGATTTAAAGGAAGATGCATGTGTGTTTATTAAAGGGACAGTGGGTAGACTTTGGTTACTCTGCTGTAGTTCCAGATACACAAAGAACTACAGAACATCCTCTCAGAGGTCATCCAGACCATAATAACCCAACTTCAGGTCGTCACAGTTTCAGAAGCCTGTAGAGAACTACGGTGGCCTTCAGGTGGCGCTAGAGGAAGTTTGGTTTGGAGAGAGATGAAGGACTCGCTAAGGAGTCTGAGGTTCATGTTTCATACGCTGATGACAACATGAGGCCCTTTAACATTTAAAGGGCCGGCGTGCGTCCTCATGTAGCAACCAATGGGCTTGGAGCTGAGAGACAGACAGGAAGTGTTGTTGGTTTTAGTCTCTTCATGGGATTTGTTGACGGGAAGGAAAAAGAGGACATTAATATTTAATATTTTACCATTAAGTTATTATTTTTACCGTATTATAGATATGATCATTATTAGTAATATAATTGTTATTAATATTTTACCATTAAGTTATTATCATTACCGTATTCATTATATTATACTTATTATCAATATCATCATATTATTATTATAATGATATTATTATTATTGTCAGATTATTATCACATTGTTAATATAATTCATTTTTTAAATAATTACCTGATTATTAATGTTTTTTATTATGAAAATATTATAATTATCAATTTATTATGAAGATATTATCATCATCAAATATTTATTATTATTATTATCATCCTTAGCTTTCTGCTGAAATGATCCGTCTGCAGACACACAATGAACTCCTTCATGAGACCCTGAGTTCAATCAGGAGAGGAATGTGTTCACCTGCTCACACACACACACACACACACACAGTCACACACACAGTCACACACACACACACACACACAGTCACACACACACACACAGTCACACACACACACAGTCACACACACAGTCACACACACACACACACGCACACACACACACACACACAGACAGACAGACAGACAGACAGACACACACACTCTCTTTCCCATTCTCTCTCTCTCTCTCTCTCTCTCTGAGTGAAAACACATTTCAGTTTCCCGTAAAGCTTAAAGTTACTTTTGTTTATCTGCGAGAGAGAGAGAGTGAAAGAGAAAGAGAGAGAAAGAGAGAGAGAGAGAAAGAGAGAGAGAGAAAGAGAAAGATAGAGAGAGTGAAAGACAGACAGCAGGAGATGTAAAGCTGCTCGTGGTCACAGACGGAGATGAGGTCATATGTTGTGTGAGATCAAGGTCATGAGTCATCCAGGTGAGCTTCACCTCCAGAGAGACACTATGGGATCACATCCCTTTGTCTCCTCTCTTCTTTTGTTTACCTCCTGGAAGCAGAGTAAACATGTGCAGCGTTCACTCAGAAGACGTTCATCAGTTGGAAAAAACACATTTAGCGGGACAGAGAAAAGGTTCTCAGCTCAAAGTTCATGTCAGGCAGACGGCTGCTGGGTGGACGGGTGAACTGGGTGGGTGGTTGGTTTGTTTGTTTGTTGGTTTGTTTGTTGGTTTGTTGGTTTGTTGGTTTGTTGGTTCAAGGCTCTAACAACCGTCTCCCTGCAGTCTCTGTCTCAGCGCTACCAGAAGCAGATCTCCTCGGCCGTCAGAGGTGAGAACCAAACACCTGCAGCTGTTTGTTCTGTTTGTTCTGTGTTCGTGGGCACATCGTCACCGCCTCTCCTTCCTCTCCTCCTTCCTCTCCTCCTTCCTCTCCTCCCTCCTCTCCTTCCTCCTCTCTTTCCTCCTCTTCCTCCTCAGACGAGGTGTCTCGGGTGCTGCCTTCGCTCGTGGTGGTCGACCGGGCGTCGCCTCGCCACAAGGTCGCCGCCCACGTCACCGGCAGCTTCCTGCCACAGCTGGAGCGCGAAGGAGGTGAGGAGGGGAGAAGGAGGAGGCGAGGGAGGAGGTGAAGGAGGAGTTGAGGAGGCGAGGGAGGCGATGGAGGTGAGGGAGGAGGTGAAGGAAGAGGTAATGGAGGAGTTGAGGAGGCGAGGGAGGAGTTGAGGAGGCGAGGGAGGAGGCGAGGGAGGCGGCGAGGGAGGAGGCGAGGGAGGAGGCGAGGGAGGCGGCGAGGGAAGAGACGGCGAGAGCGGCGGCGATGGAGGAGTTGAGGAGGCGAGGGAGAGGTGAAGGAAGAGGTGAGGGAGGAGTTGAGGCGGCGAGGGAGGCGGCGAGGGAAGAGGCGAGGGAGGAGTTGAGGGAGGTGATGGAGGAGGTGAGAGAGGCGAAGGAATAGGAGGCGATGGAAGAGTTGAGGAGGCGAGGGAGGTGATGGAGGAGGTGAGGGAGGCGAAGGAATAGGAGGCGATGGAGGAGGTGAGGAGGCGAGGGAGGTGATGGAGGAGGTGAGGGAGGCGAAGGAATAGGAGGCGATGGAGGAGGTGAGGAGGCGAGGGAGGTGATGGAGGAGGTGAGGGAGGCGAAGGAATAGGAGGCGATGGAGGAGGTGAGGAGGCGAGGGAGGTGATGGAGGAGGTGAGGGAGGCGAAGGAATAGGAGGCGATGGAGGAGGTGAGGAGGCGAGGGAGGAGGTGAGGGAGGCGATGGAGGAGGTGAAGGAAGATGAGGGAGGAGGTGAAGGAGGAGGAGAGGGAGGAGGGAAGCAAGGGAGGAAGAGAGGTGAGGGAGGAGGTAAAGGAAGATGAGGAAGGAAGTGAGGAGGGAGGAGAGGAAGGAGTCATCTCTTACGTGACCTCCTGACCTCTGCTGTTGTTGGTTCGGGTCCCACAGCTCCGGCCTCCTCCGGCCGGCGGGTCCAGGGCCAGAAGATCTCGTGGTGGGAGGGCAGGCGGGGTCTGGCCTTCCTGCAGGACGTCCTGCTGCAGGACGGGGAGCTGCTGCTGCCGCAGCCCGGCCTCTACTACGTCTACGCCCAGACCTACTTCAGACACACCCCCACCCTGGAGGGGGGGGAGGGGGGGGGAGGGGGGGAGGCCGCTGCTGCAGTACGTCTACAAGAAGGTATTTATACTGTAGTACGTCTATAAGAAGGTATTTATACTGCAGTACGTCTACAAGAAGATATTTATACTGTAGTACGTCTACAAGAAGGTATTTATACTGCAGTACGTCTACAAGAAGGTATTTATACTGCAGTACGTCTATAAGAAGGTATTTATACTGCAGTACGTCTACAAGAAGATATTTATACTGTAGTACGTCTACAAGAAGGTATTTATACTGCAGTACGTCTACAAGAAGGTATTTATACTGCAGTACGTCTACAAGAAGATATAACAATAGCAACAACAATAACAATATCAGCATTGTGGTCTTATCCTGAAGTTAAGGTGAGCGGGCAACTAATGGACACCTGTTATTGTAATTCGTCACATTATTTCTCTCCTTAACATCCCGTTAGGGTTAAAATGACCCGAGTGTGTGTGTGTGTGTGTGTGTGTGTGTGTGTGTGTTGATGGGTCATTTTGACCCCAAGACAACGGGAGGGTTGAAATGACAGAGCTAACAGCTAACCGCTAACAGCTAACCGCTAACAGCTAACAACTAATGTACATTTTCATCTTCACCATCTTTTACTGGCGGAAAAGAGCTTCCATAGGACAACCAATAACAACCTGCTTGTGATTCTAAGTGAAAGCTAACGCTTATTATCAGCATGATGAAGAGTTTATGTTTTAGTTTAGTTTGATCAGACGAACGTCTGAGAGTCACAACGTGAGTCCTGCTCATTATAAACATGAAAACATTTATTTTTAATGATGCAGCATTTCTTTGACTTGGAAATCGTATCGCCGTGCTTTGTGTGTCCGTTACATTTGGATCACAGATGTGCCGTCAAGGAATTTAAACGAAGACCAAATGTGATGTTTTCATGAAGAAAAGGAGGTTTTGTCTCTTTGCTCTCGAATCTTTTCGGCCATGTTGTTTTAGAAAAAGAGATTTCTTCATTTTCCTTGAGCTGCGAGAGGTGAACTCTTGGAACGCTAGAGTCACGAAGGCCAAAGCGTTGGTGAATGTTTTTGTTAATCAAACGCACACCAGGAGGAGGAGGAGGAGGAGGAGGAAGAACAAATCCTCGTCTCAAAATAATAATCACACCGGCGATGTGAATTACGCAACAGCTGCAGCGCTTCTTCAATAAAAGCTTCTCTGGCTTTTATTGTGAAAGGCGAGAACAGAAGGAGTGGATCTGTTCTAGGGAGTAATACAGTTTGCTCTCTTTTTTTGGAACCAGGGGCTCGTTGTTGTAAACTATAGTTTATGTGTTTTGAATTTGATTGGTTGATGCCTTTTTATGCAGCAGTAAAATGTATTATATTTGCATTCCATGTGAAAGTATTTACGATAAAAACATCAAAATCAATGTGCAAATAAATTGCGCCACAAAAGCGATCCAACACCGTTGGTTATCAGTCAGCTGCAGAGAGGAGAACCAGTTAGTTCAGGAGAAACATAGAAGTGAAAGAACGAATAGCTTTTGATCCCATTTGAATTGGGACTTGAAACGTAGCAAAGTTAGCTCGCTAGCTAGCTAGCATGCCGAGCAAACTACCATGTTGGAGACGGTTTCACAAAAAACTAATTAATACGACGACAAACTTTCTTGTCGTTGCAAAATTAGCTTTTAAATTTACAAAACATCCGTATTTGTCTTTGTATAAATATTTATTTTGAAATAAGCTCCCATGGGTGAGAGGAAAAGGGGCGGGGCTTCTCTATTCTCTGGTTGGTCTTTGAACGCCTCACTCCCGACGCACTCACCTGCCCCCTCTGCCGCCAGGTGGGCTCCTACCCGGTCCCCATCCTGCTGATGAAGACGAGCCGGACCTCCTGCTGGTCCCGGGGCTCCGAGTTCTCTCTGCACTCGGCCCACCAGGGCGGTCTGTTCCCGCTCGGCGCCGGCGACCGGCTGTTCGTCACGGTGACCAACGCCTCCGCCGTGGACATGGACGAGAAGAGCAGCTTCTTCGGGGCGTTTCTCATCAGCTAGGCGCCGGGAGGCGGGACTAACAAACTGACTTCCCCTAAATATGAACCCTCATGAAGGACTGCAACAGGGAGTCCCGGGGGAAGTCCGTCCGTCTTCTTTTCCAGGATCGCAGACGGAAAGAGATTTGACACTTTGATTGGAGAAGAGTTGATGGGATGATATTTGTATTTGAGTGTATTAAAGCTTGGAATCCACAGATTAGAGTTTTCGTTGTACAAACATTTCTTTAAGGCAGAACGTTTTTCAAAGGGACCACGAGGTTGAATTCAGATGCCATTTTTTTGTTTGTTTGCTCTCAGCTGTTGTGCACCCAAAACATGCAAAAGGACTCGAGCTGTAGCGCCAACTACAGGCAGCAACCTCTGAGTCAAAAAAGGGAAAAAAGTTAAAGCTGCATTCTCTCTCCTGACCACCAGGGGCGACTCCTCTGGTTGTATAGAAGTACATGCTTCATGTGTTAAAGCTGCATTCTCGCTCCTGACCACCAGGGGGCGACTCCTCTGGTTGTATAGAAGTCTATATAAATGACTCTAAATGACTTGATTTATTCCCTCAGTAAACATGATTATGTCTCAATCTCTAGTTTCAAATCTTCAATATATAACGAACAAAAACCAAGATGGTGAACTCGAGGCTCCGTAACGATCCATCTTCCTGATTTCATAGCCAACGGGTCTGCCTCTAAGAATTGTTTGTATGGACCTCTTTAATCAACTGAACATTAGAGATTATCTCAGTTTGTGTAAAGACGTAAATATCGTGTTACATTTTGTGTTTCTATTTTTCTATTAAGCCTCTGAACTCCGGCTCTACGTTTAGTCGACAGCCACGTTGAGACGCTAACGGCGTGAGATCACCTCCTCTTCCTCCTCTTCCTCCTCCTCCTCCTCTATAATAACTCTGCTCTTTAAAAACTACGTCTTTAAAACTACTCCCTATTAAAAAACACTCCCTATTAAAAACTACTCCCTTTTAAAAATTACTCTCTATGATAACTACACTCTTTAAAAGCTAGTCTCTTTAAAAGCTAGTCTCTTTAAAAGCTCCTCCCACCCATCAGGCTGTTTTCGTTGCCAAGAATGAGTTAAAGCTCCTTTTTAAATGAACTTTAGTCTTCATGAGAAAATCAATGCATTTATAAGGATGTTCACGTTTTCAAGTTTTAAGTTCTCCTTTTTCCAATGTGACATGAATGCATCATTTGGAGCGCTGATGTGAACACGACCTTTTTAATATGTTTGAATGTATAAACCTTAAAATGTTTTTAATCCTGGTTTAGAGCGATCAGTGGATCCAGAGAAAGATCTGCTTCTGTTTCGATCACCGATTCATCGTTAAAATACTTTTTCATGCAGAAATGAGAACATTTTGAGATTTTTCCTGCTTTTCATCCGTTTGATATCATATTTAAAGTGAATATCTTCGGCAAAACGAGACATTTAAAACTGGGATAAACGTCCGTCACCACTTCCTGACTATTTATAAATTAAATCGGCAGATTTCTCCATTTAATGAAAAAGGTGTTTGAGCCGATGATAGAAATACTGCAGTGTATTTGCATTTGCAGGAAATTATTATCAACTATATAAAGAGCAGAGTTTTTAGAGTGTAGTTTTTAAAGAGCAACATTTTTTAATGGCCGTAGTTTTTAAGTTTTCTCCAGACAAGTGTCATGCATCCTCTGAGAGGCTCCACCTGCAAGATATTAAAACAAACTGTCCACAAATCAAGTTTTTAGTCGACGAATCTTAAATCTGAATCGTTACCAGATGAACTAAATGTGAATGTAACTAAGCACACACACACACACACACACACACACACACACACACACACACATAATATGAAGTATTTATCTGTATGCTCACTCTTACAATACTGCTGAATCACTAAACATAATAAAAGCTTTGCTGCAGAAGAAGTGGACAAACATTGAGTCCGCCGCTGCCCTCTAGTGTTCATCTGATGCAATGACATAGAAATAACCACACACACTTCTGTTGGTTTTTCATTTCTTTCTTTTTTGTGGAAATATGTTACAGTTATATTACAGGTATGTAAATGCCCCGAGGGAGAACACGAAATAAAAATAAAATAAAAAAACAACGTTTGGATCGACAGACAATAAATACTGAAAATGTTGACGCAACTTATTAAAAACAGAGCGGCGGGGGAGGGGCTCTCCTGGCGTTCAGCAGCATGTGTGTAGCTTCCAGAAACAACAACATGTGAACAAACGGGGGCGGGGCTTCGAACCGCTTCACGCACTGCTGGTGTTAAGTTCACTTCCTGTTTCTCGCAGCGAAAGATATTAAAAATAAATATTATTGTAGATGTTTTCTTTTCTTCTTTTGTTTGTGTTAGGTTGTTTTAAGCAGAAATGACAAAATACAAATCAACTTTTTTTTGTTGTTCGTGTGAAAATATTCTGGTTGAACGCTGGTGGCCCCGCCCCCTTTGGCCCCGCCCCCTTTACGTCCTCCATTGCTTTCGTTTCTTTTGATGTAACTTATAAAACATCATGAAGCGTCTCTGAAATGAAAAGGGATACGTCCGCGTACAAAAAGTTATTTTCATATAAATTACACCAGTCTTTGATGAAGATGATGACGAAGACGTCTCCGTTCCTGCAAACCAAACCTTTCCCCTCTCACACACACACACACACACACACACACACACACACTCACACTCACACCTTAGCTACACAACATGCTCTGCACATCCTCACAGTAGAGAAGAAAAGTAAAGAACAGAAACGATCCCTCCTGAACGTACAGTAACGCCGCCGCCCTCCTCTTCCTCTTCTTCCTCTTCCTCCTCTTCCTCCTTCTTCTTCTTCTTCTTCTTCTTCTTCTTCTTCTTCTTCTTCTTCTTCCTCCTCCTCCTCTCCTCTTCTTCCTCCTCCTCTTCCTCGACCAGTTTCGGGCGACTCTTCATCGTCACCCTCACAGTCTCTGTAGCTGCCTTGTTCTGGCTACGACCCCCAGCAGGAGAACCGACCCCCAGCAGGAGAACCGACCCCCGGCTGGAGAACCGACCCCCAGCAGGAGAACCGACCCCCGGCAGGAGAACCGACCCCCGGCAGGAGAACCGACGCCCGGCTGGCAGGAGGGGTGCGGGGATGTGCGTTAACAACCGAGGGTTCGAGCCCCTCAGCAGTCGAACCGCATCTCCAGCGACTCGTCGAAGCCCCGGCCGTCGCGCCCCGCCCCCGACAGGAAGGCGGCCGTGACGGGCGCCCCCGTCGCCGTGGTGACGTTGAGGAGGGTGGAGCTGGCCGCCGGGCCGCGGAGCGCCGCCGCCGCGATGCTCGTGAGGTTGATGCCCAGCGTGAGCCGCGTCTGCTCCAGAGCTTTCTCCGGCACGGCGAACGCCTCCAGCTTCTTCTCGCCGTTGGCCATGTAGGAGTTCTGGCAGCCGCGGCAGACGCAGTCCAGACACGCCTGAGGGGAAGACGACGACAACAACATCAACATCAACATCAACAACATCAACAACAACATCAACAACATCAACAACATGACGCCATGGAAAGTAAACGGTCACATGACCGCAGGGTGAAAGCTCAAGAATGAACCGGCGGGATTGAAAAGCACATTTTTCTTTTAGCAAATCGGCGAAAAAAACTCTTTATCGTCAGATTTTCAATTTTCCGACGTTCCTTGAACACATCACGTGTGAAGCAACAAACAAGCGTAAAAAAAACTCTTTATTCTAATCGTCTCGTTTAAAATCTGGCCCCAAATGAAACCGTTAACTTTAAGACCCTTTAAAAACTACGATCTTTAAAAACTACGTTTACTTTAAGAACTGTTTCAGCCATTTTTGTCAAAGAAATTCAACTTCAACTCGTCTTTATGATTTATGGCATTATAACCGTTATGTCTGCCGATGAGGACTGTGTGATACGGCTGAAAGCTCCGGAGGTTTTAGATCAATACGGCTGCTCGTTTCTTTATCAACAGATTTCATTCTAATTATGAAACGCTGCCGATTCCTGGAGGACTTTGTTTCATTGACATTTTAAACAATATTTTACCACGTAAAAAAGAGTTAGGAAACATTTACAAAATACAAATATATAAGCGTTTAATTTTTATATCTGCAAAACAGCAAAGTAGAAGTATTTTTTCTTTCTCCATAGTATTTCAAACAAATAAATATATTTCTGGAACAAACGCAGATATCTGAGTTGAAGCGAGTGGGAGACGTGGAGACGTGGGAGCGATGGCATAGAGGTCTAACTCCACTCACAGCCAGAGCCCTTTACGACCGCGCCGGCAGCTTTTCCTGCCCCTGAACGCCTCACAGGGAAACTAATTAGTCATAAAACCGAGCGTCGTTAAATGCTCTGAGGTCCAGTTAGTCGGTCGTTTAGATGGATGATGCCAGACATTAACTCAGTGGTTCTCAAACTGTGGGGCGCAACCCTCTAGTGGGGCGCGGAGGTATTACAGGCGGGGCGCAAAACGTAATAAATACATGTTGAAATGCCTGCACCGTCATTGAATTGTTTCCGTTACGCCGTTAACAGGCTAGCTTGCGCGACGGCCAAAAGATTCTTGCCGTTTTGCCAAAACCAAAACAGCAGAAGAGCGCATCTCACGGAGATCGGCTGTTTGTTGGGGGTGGTGGGGCGCGAACATTTTTGCGAACCACGGCGTTAGGGGGTGGGGCCTCACCTTGCGGTTGGAGTAGCAGGGGCAGCGCTGCCCCCTGCAGGTCAACACCGACGGATTCTGCGTGGCTCGGCCGCACTTGCAGCCCTTCTTCTCCACCGGCTTTTTATACAGCGGCTTCGAGGGGCTGGCCGGGTGCGTCAGCGGGTGGGGGTGAGGGTGGGGGTGCGGGTGGGGGTGCGGGTGGGGGGGCATTCTGTCGCGGGGTTGCGTGCGAGGCTTGGGGGGCCCTTGCCGTGCCTTGGTGTAGGCCTTCTTGGGGCCCCCGTGGTGCTCCACGGTCTTTTTCAGCGCCTTGTTGGAGACGAGCACAGTCTTGCCCACCTTGGGGGGGCCGCCGTTGGGCACCGGGTGGGGGAGGGGGTGTGGAGGGGGAGGGGCTAAAGGGAACTTGGGCTCCTGCTTGACGGTGGCGGCGAGGTTCGGGTGGTGGGCGGAGCCGTTGGCGCCGAGGGCGGGCCCCCGCAGGAGGATGGCGACGGGGAGGGGCCGCAGCTTCTCGCTGTCGCTCTCCGAGCGGGAGCGCTTGCGGTGGAACCGAGGGGCCGCGTGGGGGAGGGGGGGGCCGCGGGGGAGGCCGGGGGCCGAGGGAGGGGAGGAGGAGGGGGGCGGAGGAGTCGGGGAGGCAGTGGGGCCCGTTGGGCTGGGGGTCCGGGTCGGGGTCCGTCTCCAGAGTCCGGAGCACCTCCTCCACGCTCAACAGCAACGGGCCCCCGGCGGGTTTCAAGTCCTCCCCGAAAGACGGGAGGTCACAGAGCCCCGCCCCCGGCCCCGCCCCCGGCCCGGCGACGCTCACGCACACCGGGACCTCCTCCGAGAAGCCCTCCTGCTGGGCGACGCCTCCGCCCGCGTCACCGAGCGGCCCGTTGCAGCCGCGCAACCCGTTCACGTCCCCGGGACGCGGCTCCTCGGCCTTCGGCTCCTCGCCGCGGGCCGCGTCGTCCTCGGCCTCCGGCTCGCCCTCGGCCAGCGTGAGCCCCTCGTCGAGGATGGCCCGGAGCTCCGGCGAGTCGCCGGCGGCGCCGGCTATGTGCGCGGCGAGCGGCGACTGCGTGATGTACAGACACAGCTTCCGGTAGCAGCGCACCAGCAGGGACAGCTGCCGGTTCTCCTGGAAGCGGGAGTAGTCCTTGCACCAGCTGCAGGACGGCTTCAGCTGCATCCGCCGGCCTCTGCAGCCGCGGCACACCGAGTGCTGGCATGCCGAGTCGGTGGGGGCGACGGGGTCCTGCAGCAGGTCGCCTGCAGGCGGGAAGCAAAGACCACGTTCATACACCAGATTTAAAAGTCATAGAAATTTGGTTTAAAGTCATGGAACTCCACTACACATTGTGACCAGTGGATCCATGACTTTCAACTCAAATGTCATGACAAACATTTAGTGAGATCTGGGTGTAAACAGTAAAAAGTGAGTAAATGTAGTATTTAAACTAACAGTGAGAATACAAAACATACAGTAAACCTTAAATGACTCAAATGAATGAGACAATAGTTTGATTAAAAGAATAAACATAGACTTTGTTTCATTGACATTTTAAACAATATTTTACCACGTAAAAAAGAGTTAGGAAACATTTACAAAATACAAATATATAAGCGTTTCATTTTTATATCTGCAAAACAGCAAAGTAGTAGTATTTTTTCTTTCTCCATAGTATTTCAAACAAATAAATATATATATAGTTTGATTAAAAGAATAAACATTTATATAGATGCCTGTATGTATGCCTGCTTATATTTTGAGTCTTTCTTTTAAAAGCATATTCATTATTTCAAACTCAGCGTAAATGAACGACATGAACACATGAATATAACACATTTACATGACTTTTACTAAACTTTGGGGATTTTATTTTTTTCAAGGACTTTTTCCAGGCCTGGAAATAACCATTTTACAATGACTAAGAACCCTGAAAGGCGCCATCAAGCATACGTCTCCATAACGCTCAGGATTGACAGACTTCCTCCTCCGTGGGTTTCTTCCTGGCGGGCAGCGCTCCAGATGCATGACAACCGCCCTTTGAGAGCTTCCTTAGCAACGCGGCTCAGAGGCCGAGCAGCTGCAGTTCATTCATGAGGAACGGCCATCGCTCACCAGCAGGAAAGCTATGTTTACCTCCATGCAAGCGCTGCTTTTTGTGGAATATTTTGCTTATTTATAATACTCGTTCATCTTGTTGCACTTCACACGATGCTGCTGTAAATCTGCAGGGCTAATAAAGCATGATCTTACCCTCTTTATTGGGTTATTATCTGCACAGTGGAGGGGATATGAATATCTCCTGCACCTCCCCGTGTATCCACTCACCCAGAGAGAGACCTGCTGCATTACGCATCAGACATGAGGTTTATTTACAAGCTGCCTTGCTCCTCCCACTTTGTGCTAAACATCCGTAAAGTGTGTGTGTGTGTGTGTGTCTAAATGTGTTTTGCATGACGGGTGGAGGAGGTGGAGGAGGAAGAGGAGGGTGAGGAGGATCAGGGTGCACAGACTGCTGTTCACCACAAACCAGAGGAAGGCCCTCAGAGGGGGTGTGTCACGATGGGAGTTGCTGAGTGCCACGGTGCGTTCAGGGCGCCGCGGAAATGGCGGCTTCTGGAGTTCACAAACACAGTGGCGGAGGAAGTATACACACATTTACCTGGGTAAACAGAATAGTATTAAGCGTCATATATATATATATATATATAGTAATGACGTTAATATATTAGGTAAGATGTAATAGTATGAGACTTATTTAGAGGAATATATTTGATATTTGAACATCACTTCTTAAAACCTTCTCTATGTCTTTATATCAATGTTTTTTATTAATAAATAAATAAATATTTTATTTATTTCACCATGTTATTATATTGTTGCATTTTTACTCTGTACTTTTTATTTGTGGACTTGAAAGGTTTTTCCATTTATATTCCCACATAAACAATTATAAATATATACAAATAATATATGTATCAATATTATTTTATAACGAAATATGTTTTGCAAAATAGTACTTTTATTTGTCTGCTTTTATTAAATTGCCTTGAAAGACGTTTCCATTTATTTTCCCACATTAACAATTATACATACACATAATATAATATATATAAATACTATTTCATAACGAAATATGTTTTGCAAAACATTTGAGCAATCGTCGATATAATGAATGACTACAATATAAATGTATTGCAGTAAAATAAAATTGAAAGTGTCGATAGAGATATTTCCGACTGCACGTGAACGCAGCGTTATTTAAAGGCTCGCTCCCACAGCTGACAACAAACAGCCCCCTGTACGCACGTATTCCTCTCACGTTCAAATACATAATCAAATAAAATACCACACACACACACACACACACACACACACACACACTCTCTCTCTCTCTCTCTCTCTCTCTCACCGCAGACCAGGCAGGACAGGGACTGGCGGAAGAAGGGCAGCAGCTTGCAGAGCTCCGCGAGGGCCCGGGGGTCTCGGGGGTCGCACTGCAGCACCGAGCGGCTCGCGGACACGTAGAGAGAGGTCGCATTCACCGGGTTCATCTCCACTGCGGTCCGTTAAGATGCACCCGAATACCCCGAAACGTTCAAAGTCACACAACAGACACGAAAGAGACCCAAACTGCCCGGCCTCCCCGCGTCCCGTGCGCTACAAATCCCAGAATCACCGTTTTTATCAATGGAGTCTGGTGGCTTTGACGAGCGCATAGACGGGCGCAGCGGGCGTCAGATCGGTAAATCCGACGTTTGCGGCAGCCTGCGCGTGCGGCAATCGAGGCTACTCATCCCCAAATTGCATCGAATCCCGCCGTGGGCTCGTCCGGGTCGGTTCGGCTCGGTTCCCCGCACTTTTTACTTCCTATCTGCAGAGAGAGCTGCAGAAACTCCCGCGGGCCTCCTGCAGCGAGGACCGGGCGGCGCAGCCCCATCAGGCCCGGTATTGCGCGACTGTCCGCGGGAGGGTTTCTTCAAGCAGGCGGCTTGTGCTGGAGGAAAACAAACAACACAAAAACAGGCCGGAGGCACCGGGCTCTGGTGACGGCCGGGGCCGCCCGAGTGGCACCGGGAAGCCGCTACAAAGCAGGCCGCTGACCCCCTCCTCCTCCCGGGATTAGCGGAAGTCTCGCCGCGGCGGGGGAACCGGGAACCACGGCCTCCAGAGCGGCACCCCCGAAGGAGAATTACACCCGGTTATTTGTGTTCCTTTGCTATCGTTAGCCGCGGAGTATTCCTCGGTACGGTTCCGGCGCTTTTTCCCGCACGCGCAAACAAGGGGGCGCTGTTGCTCAGATCTCGCGAGAGCTCGCGTGACGCGGCTAATTTAAAAAGAAACGAGGGCAATAAATCCACAGAAGAGAAATAAATCACTCTCAGACTTTGTTGGTGTTAATATGTGAATATGTGCGTGATTTTAAAGTTATTAATACTTTTATTTTTGTGTGAGTCAAAGTGTATCTCACTTTTTATGCAGTTTTTTTAGTTTGGGTATGCACTTTTTGAGGAAAGTGCCTAAAAATAGGTGTTTTTTTAAGATGTTTTCAGAAATGTTAGTTATTAATATGTAATTTAGGCATTCTGTAATGGTACCTTTTAGTGAATTTAAGAGAAATCTACAGATGTAAACAGACAAAAGTAGTAACATACAACAACTTCTCATTTACAAACACCAGCACACTCATTTATGAATGTAATTTATGAGAAGCTCCTCCATCTGCTTTCTCTGAACTGATGATTAGTTAAAAAAAATGAATTAATGCTACATTTAGACAACTATTAAAATAATTATAATAATAATGAAACTCAAAAATCTAATTCAGAGTTTTTTTTTAATTTCATGACAGCACACAACTTTACTTTTTCCTCTGTTTCTTTTTGTATTTTTATTAAAGCATGTATTTTAAGAGTTGTTTAAAGCCTTTTTAGTTCCTCTGATGCTTTCACAGACGTATGCAGACGTAAATCCACTGCAACAGTCCGCTCTATCTGCTGATGAAGACCAGGAGAGTGGTTGAAAGCTCCGGGGTGTGGACCCTTGAAGGGACGCCACTTGGTCAGAAGTGTTCTCTAAATATCTCGGCTGCGTTCCTCTCTGAGTCGTTCCTCTTTCGGGTTCCTCAGCAGCGTCTCACGCCGTTATGACTGTTTCTGAGGTTATTATGGGAACAACGGATGTTTAAAAATAAATGTTAAAGTCTAGGGGACGTATTATTAGTGTGACTTATTATTAGTGTGTCTCTGAACAGGTCTGTGAGTTTGGGTGATTCCCGTGTTTTTTCTCACATGAAATACCAAAATGTCTTTCCTACTGAAATAATTAGTAGAAAATACTTCTGTATTAGCAATTTATATGTATATATAAATATATTTATATATAAATATGTATATATGTGTATATATATAAATATATTTATATATATACACATATATATGGAGATGCATGGACATATATGGACACATATGGACATAAATGGACACACATGATGGACACATATGGACACACATGGACACACATGGACATATATGGACACACATGGACAAACATGGACATATATGGACACACATGGACATATATGGACACACATGGACATATATGATGGACACATGGACACACGTGACGGACACATATGTACACACATGGACACATATGGACATACATGACGGACATATATGGACACACATGAACATATATGGACACACATGACGGACACATATGGACACACATGGACACATATGGACACACATGACGGACACATATGGACACACATGGACATATATGGACACACATGGACATATATGGACACACATGGACATATATGAACACACATGGACACACATGACGGACACATATGGACACACATGGACACATATGGACACACATGACGGACACATATGGACACACATGACGGACATATATGGACACACATGGACATATATGGACACATATGGACACACATGGACATATATGGACATATATGGACACACATGAACACATATGGACACACATGGACATATATGGACACATTTGAACACACATGGACACACATGAACACATATGGACACACATGGACACACATGGACATATATGGACACATATGGACACACATGGACATATATGGACACATATGAACACACATGGACACACATGAACACATATGGACACACATGGACATATATGGACACATATGAACACACATGGACACACATGAACACATATGGACACACATGGACACACATGGACATATATGGACACATATGACGGACACATATGGACACACATGGACACACATGGACATATATGGACACATATGACGGACACATATGGACACACATGACGGACACATATGGACACGTGACGGACACACTCTGTGTGCGTCTTGTCATCGCCACAGCGTGATTATTTCCAAGGAACATTCTGCGCGACAGCAAGACTTCCTCTTTTGTGAGGAGCTGCAGTATAAGAGCTGCTCCAGCTCATCATCATCATCATCATCACCGCCAGCTGAGACCTGAAGATGTGGACGTCGCTCGCTGCCCTGGCCGCCCTGATGCTGCTCTCTGCCTCTCAAGGTAAAGCTCCTCCATTCATGGGGAACCGGCTTCAGTCTTCTGGAATTTGAATAGAACACAGAAATGATGTCAGGGTAAAAAATCTATCCTAATGAAAGAAAACTATTACTTTCAGTGATTGTTCAAACAATAATCTAAATATTTGCTAGTTTCAGGTTCTTAAATGTGATAATTTGCTGCTTTTCTCCTGCGTATATGATAATAAACTGAATATATTTGGGAAGGAATTTAAAAATGTTCCTTTGGGCTCAGAGAAATGTATTTTCTGACATCATTGGCACGACATTTAAGCTTCAGCGTTTACTTACAGAATACTTTTAATAACTGCTTATTGACTGAAGGAGTACATCTGTATTGCATTATGAGGCTGAATTTCTCACGATTTAAAAAGTAATGCACATGAATGTTTTATTTCAAGTCAATTAACAACCGTGAACAACTTCTTGTTAAATACAGTTTCAATAGTTTAGCTAGAATTTGTAAAATAAAACCTAATGGGAAGCATCCTCATTTTGTGATGCATTTCACCATTTGATCAAAGCGTATTTCATGATGTATTCTTCTTCTCTGTTTCTTATGTTTTATTTAGTTTGTGCGCATCTTGTTGTCATTATCTATTGTCATATTTTTTCTTTTCTTTTTTTGAAATGATCTTAGCTTATTTTTCATTGTTTACTCTTTGTTGTTATTTCCTGTTTTTTTTCTTAAGGGCAAAGAAATTAACCTTTTAGAAACTCTTCCCTAGAGGGGAAGACTGAGCGATTGTTATATAAAACTATAAATCATAACCCAAAACTGCTGCAGTTGGATGTATTGAACACTATAAGTAATATACAAGTGAAATATGTGGTTTGGTACATGAGAAAATTCAAATAGCATTCAAATATTGGGCAATGGGCCCAATGCGACCTCGCCTGAATGTTCTCTGGTCTAAACCCTCTCTAACTTTGTTCTGCTTCACTTTATCAAAGTCAACCTTTGCAGAGAGAATGTTCACATATTGAGCTATGATTTGGGTTAGAGAATGTTCACATATTGAGCTATGATTTGGGTTAGAGAATGTTCACATATTGTGTTATGATTTGGGTTAGAGAATGTTCACATATTGAGTTATGATTTGGGTTAGAGAATGTTCACATATTGAGCTATGATTTGGGTTAGAGAATGTTCACATATTGAGTTATGATTTGGGTTAGTGAATGTTCACATATTGAGTTATGATTTGGGTTAGAGAATGTTCACATATTGAGCTATGATTTGGGTTAGAGAATGTTCACATATTGTGTTATGATTTGGGTTAGAGAATGTTCACATATTGAGTTATGATTTGGGTTAGAGAATGTTCACATATTGAGCTATGATTTGGGTTAGAGAATGTTCACATATTGAGTTATGATTTGGGTTAGAGAATGTTCACATATTGAGTTATGATTTGGGTTAGAGAATGTTCACATATTGAGCTATGATTTGGGTTAGAGAATGTTCACATATTGAGTTATGATTTGGGTTAGTGAATGTTCACATATTGAGTTATGATTTGGGTTAGAGAATGTTCACATATTGAGTTATGATTTGGGTTAGAGTTGGACCTTACAGCTGCATCATTTCAAAGAAATAATCATCCTGAAAGTGATTTATTTATAGGTGGACCTGAAACCTTTTCATTTTGTTCTGTGTGTCATCTTCATTTACTCTTAACCAGAAACATATAGACTGATATTTACACGTCTGAACAAAATCTCACATGTGCACCTTTTATTATAACAGCAACATTATTCAAATAGCCCTAGTGGTTGCAGAGATACAGCCTTTTAGTTTGTGTATGACATTTTCGAGGAAAGGGCCTAAAAATAGGAGGTTTTAAAGATGTTTTCAGAAATGTTATTTTTAAATATGTGAATTAGGCATTCTGTAATGGTAACTTTTAGTGAATTTAGGAGAAATCTTCAGACACAAACAGACAAAAGTAGTTCAATAAACACCTAAATGAGTATTTAGGAGCTTTTCTTTCTGTTTTTTTTCCGTTCATTATCTGTATGTCATGCAGTGAGCAAATATATTATCTAAGGAGTACAGTGAATCAGGAGACCATGTAATGGCACCTCCCAGTTAGTAACAGGTGTTTCCCGCTGTATTGATGAGCAGAAGTAGTGACGTAGTGCTGAATAAAGAACGTTTCCTCTCCTTGTGTTTGCAGCCGATTCCTCCGGTCAGATTGTTCCTTGTTGCAGCAACTTCAGCTCCAGGAGGATCCACGTCATCAGAGAGTGTTACGAGCAGAAACCCCGAAAGAACTGCAGCCACGCCTTCCTGTAAGCATGACATGTGGTTATGACTCCTTCCTGTAAGCATGACATGTGGTTATGACTCCTTCCTGTAAGCATGACATGTGGTTATGACTCCTTCCTGTCAGCATGACATGTGGTTATGACGCCTTCCTGTAAGCATGACATGTGGTTATGACTCCTTCCTGTAAGCATGACATGTGGTTATGACTCCTTCCTGTAAGCATGACATGTGGTTATGACTCCTTCCTGTCAGCATGACATGTGGTTATGACTCCTTCCTGTAAGCATGACATGTGGTTATGACTCCTTCCTGTAAGCATGACATGTGGTTATGACTCCTTCCTGTCAGCATGACATGTGGTTATGACTCCTTCCTGTAAGCATGACATGTGGTTATGACTCCTTCCTGTAAGCATGACATGTGGTTATGACTCCTTCCTGTAAGCATGACATGTGGTTATGACTCCTTCCTGTAAGCATGACATGTGGTTATGACTCCTTCCTGTGATTATTGAGCTTGTTTTTGGTCCAGTTGGTTGCTGGAGGGAATCTGTGCATTGCTAAATGTTTCCGTGACTCCAAACTTGTGCTCTTCTGGAGAAACAACGGAAGGAAACTGGAATGAACACGTCGTGCATCTCTGTTTTGCAGGATCGTGAACAGGAAGGGCCGCTGGTGCGTCAAACCGGAGGCCGCGTGGCTCAGAGCGAAGATATCGACGGTGAGAATCAAAGCATCGCTATGAGTTTACCACTTAGCAAACAGGAAGTCACGGTAAACACCAGAGAATCCAGTTCTGGGGAATCTAAGTTCTGCCTCTTGTGACTTTCACTCAAATCACTAAAAAGAACATTTAGGGAAGAAATAATGTCCCAATTGTGAGGTACTTGTACTTTACTTGAGCATTACCATGTTCTACTTCTTTATACTTCTACTGGGTACATCTCAGAAGTACCATGCTTACCTCCTTACTGCACTATGTTTATCTGACTTTAGTTACTCATAATCAACTTATTTTACCCTCAACCTGGAATTTAAATGGATTATGTTGGAATCAGAATAAGAATCAGAATCAGAACCATTTATTGCCATGTATGTTGTCACATATAAGGAATTTGTCCTGGCGGGAGGTGCATAACATTTAACATTTAACAATAAACAGGGTGCAATAACGGGGAGCATGGATATTTACAATTAAATCTACAGTAGAATATAAAATTAAAGTTAAAATAAAGTGCACAGTCAACAGATAGCAGTACTTTAAGGTGGGATGTAAAATGATAAAGTGGCAAGTGCATTTAAATAACAAAGTAAAAATACTGGGTATAACTCAATGTAGTTTTACTTAATGACAGATAGTTTCGGCTAGTTGATCGCATCAGATTAGATACTTTTGTCTCATTTCAGATCAAGTGATCTGGTAATCAATACGAGTATCAGAATATGAAGCGGTTACATTACATTGACATCGACACTTTGTCCTTTAATTGTATTAAATGTGTAGCAGGTGCAAAAAGCAGAAGAAAATACAAACACACTTTCTCAGTACAACACATTTTATTTTAAGGCCTTGTCTAATTGTGCATTTCCTTGTTTCCTTTCCTTGTTTCCTCTCCTTGTTTCCTCTCCTTCTCTGCAGGGAAAACTACGCTGTCCTCCTGATCTGTCGTTTTAAGAGAAGTCCTGAAGATAAAAACTAAACGTCCCAGCGAAGCAGCTAGGATATTTTCTGCTGGTTTACTATTTATTCTTTACTATCTTACTATTTAAAATCTAAGTTATTTTTTGTATTTACATACACAGCTATAAAAACTGAATTGTGTGGCATTATTTTTGAAATGTTGATGGCAGAGTTTGTTATTTTTTTTAACCTGGAACCAAAAACAAATCATTGTAAAATGTATTTATTAAACTGAAGCATGAATGGGCTTTTTGTGCTGACTCGTTTCTTTCAAACCAGACCGTACGGATTGTAATAAAGCAGGTAAACATATCAAAAGATAGATATTCAGATTGATAGAGAAGTGACATTACAACACAGACAGAGAAACAAAGGTTCAGCTCACTACAAAGAGACGGTGCAGTCTGGTCACAAGGTGGCGATGATCATGCTGATATTTTGGATTATTCTGTTGATATATGTATAGTATATATACATATATTTATATACAATATTGTTAGAAGAAAAACTTATTTACTCTTAATCAACTACTGTTTCACAGTTATGTTATGAATCACATACTGTGTGAAGGCGTGTGCTTCTCATGTGACCTCCTCTCCTGTTAAAACATGCGTCTGCTTTAACAGTGACCTTCTGATGGTCCTGAGATGCGGATGCCTCCATGTCTCTGTGTGAAGAACGTGGTGCTCCTTGTTACCATGACCATGCCGATGCAAACCAACCTGAAGAGTCATGGGAGCTTCTGAGATCGAGTCATTCATGTATTTAAGAGATAGCTCTCTCATTCATGGAGCAGTCCAGGATACGCTATTGACATATGTTGTGATTCTGACTCTGCTCCTCTTTGCAAAGAATAAATGTCCTGATCAATGATTTTACCTCAAGGTGTCGAGTACATATTGGTCCTTCGAGCCGGACTCAACACCTGCCCTCCAGAGAGTCTCTCCTGAAGCCGCACAGGGAGTCCAGGACTCACAGAAAGCCCTCCGCCCTACAACTCAAGAGTGTAGTTTGGTGTTTTGAGAGGCCAGGTTTGACTGGAGGAGAGAGGAGTGACGAGAGATCCGTTTTGTTTTTTCACCGACCCAGTGAGGAGATCATTTCAGGTGCGTATGTCTTAAGTGTCTGTTCTTCGGTAAAAAGGTAGATCTCCCAGATGTGTAGCAGATTTTAAAAAACTTGACATTTCCGCATCATTGCCAATAATTAAACTTATATTTAAGAAAGGGGGTGGTTAATATGTTTTAGCTAATTAAAGGGGGACGTCTGGTGAGAATAGGGTGCTAAGAAGCAAGGAGCAATAAAACGATATTGGTGGACCGGCTTTATAAGCCCAGGTGAGCGCTGCAGCCTTCTGTTGTAGTAGAAGCTTCGCATTCAGGTCTTCTGGTATTGGGTTCATAAAACCTTTCTCCTGGCTTCTAAGGATACAAAAAACTCATTCGACGACCCAACGTCAGAAGAGAAGAAAGGGGTGATGTGGTCTGTTAAATCATGTGATCAGTATCATTGAGTAGGACTGCTACCACCGGAGACGGGAAGTAATTACGTTACAATGAATATTTGGCCCCCCAGGTGAAAGAAGAAGGGGGAAATGTACACAGGCTCAAAAGCGGGAAGCAGGTTTTAAATGATGAGAGGTAATTGATGAGATTGGGGACAATCAAGAAGAGGAGTGGGTAAGGAATCTAAGGCCAGGCAGAAGGGAAGACAAGGTGGAAAAAACTAAATAAAAATAAAAAGAGAAACGAATAAAGTATGGGGTCAAACACCAGCAAAGGGAGTAAAGAGCAAGAAAATTACAAGAAGTGTGAACAAAACATGACTAACTCTTGTAAACTGTATCCAAGAGATGAGGTGGTGTGCGGAGGCCAACTCCTCCGTGATCTTGCCCATGCTTCCGCTCCTCCTGCGGCAGTGATCTCACCATCCAGAGTCTCCTCCAAAATGTTCCACGCCACTCTCTCCACCTGCCACTGCGGCCCGGACACGCACAGCCGGGATGCAGCTACAATAGCGGACCTGTTGTCTGCATTGGAGATAGCAAGAGGAGTGGAGCGTGGCCGGGGACGTGGGCGCGGGAGGGAGAGTGGATGGAAGGAGGACGCCACAGAGAAGGGAACTTGTTTCCGCTGTGGGAAGGAGGGACACCGGAGGCGGGGCAGCTGGAAGGGACGGAAAGCATCGGAGACGCGTCAATGATCCACTTCAGCGGAATCACAAGGTCGTACAAACACACACATGGGCCTGGGGACACTGAATCAAAGAAATATAAAAGTGTTTGTTGCAAGAGGGAGACCGTTTGTGACTAGATATAACATAAAATAATATTGTTGGTTAATTCCAGAACATACAAATCTGTTATTTGAACCTCAGAAGACAACAGATTAATAAAATGATAAATCAAACGCAAGAAGGCATGAAAGTAGTTTAGGTTACAATAAAATGACTGCTACCAGACTATGGTTATAAATTAAACCTAGCCACCACAATCTATTACGCAGGAATTAAAGAATAAAAAGATATGAAGTGGCTCCGCCATTTGGAACAACAACAAACGAGGGACATGCGCACGCTGTCTTTCTCTTAAAAACAAAAATACAAGAGCTGGTTCTTTAAAGCCTTACGGCAAAAATAAGAATAACAAATCTTTACTGAGGTAATATGACATTTTTTTGTAGAATAAGAAGGTATTGTGAAAATCTTACCATCTTTTCTCAGAGGAAAGGCTGCTAAACTAGCTAAATGCTACAACTCCACAGGAGAGTCAGATTTTCCTCTGGTATGTTCCAAAACAATAGATAAGAGTGCAGAGACGGGACTCTGGCACTATTTTGGAATTCTTTGGGACAATAAAGTAACAAAAAGAAACTGCAGCTTTGTGGAGAGAGAGAAAGAAAGAAAGTAATGTGAAACTGTTTAAAGCTGATGAAGTACAACACATGACCGTATTGAGAGTTGTGTTACCAAGAACTGCCTATTAGGCAAAAAGAATTGATGAAGACCATTTTACTTTTGAAGTTCAACACTTCATTAAATAAAATAATAAAAAGAAAATATGCAAACAAGTGCTCCACAGCAAGCAAAATGAATAAGAATAAACATAGCTGTGGGAGGGATGGGGAAAGGGTTCTGAAGGTTTCCTGAAGGTAGATTAGTATTACCTTAAACAATACATAGAGATACAGCTCTTGTTAGCCATGTGGAACTATGGCTAAGCAGGTGGGAGGGTATCTAGGAAGGTGTTTAAAGCATATGGCTTTAAGGTGTTTAAAGCATATGGCTTTAAGGTGTTTAATGCATATGGCTTTAAGGTGTTTATTGCATATGGCTTTAAGGTGTTTAAAGCATATGGCTTTAAGGTGTTTAAAGCATATGGCTTTAAGGTGTTTAAAGCATATGGCTTTAAGGTGTTTAAAGCATATGTCTTTAAGGTGTTTAAAGCATATGGCTGTAAGGTGTTTAATGCATATGGCTTTAAGGTGTTTAATGCATATGGCTTTAAGGTGTTTAATGCATATGGCTTTAAGGTGTTTAATGCATATGGCTTTAAGGTGTTTAAAGCATATGTCTTTAAGGTGTTTAAAGCATATGGCTGTAAGGTGTTTAATGCATATGTCTTTAAGGTGTTTAAAGCATATGGCTTTAAGGTGTTTAATGCATATGGCTTTAAGGTGTTTAAAGCATATGGCTTTAAGGTGTTTAATGCATATGGCTTTAAGGTGTTTAAAGCATATGGCTTTAAGGTGTTTAATGCATATGGCTTTAAGGTGTTTAATGCATATGGCTTTAAGGTGTTTAATGCATATGGCTTTAAGGTGTTTAAAGCATATGGCTTTAAGGTGTTTAATGCATATGGCTTTAAGGTGTTTAATGCATATGGCTTTAAGGTGTTTAAAGCATATGGCTTTAAGGTGTTTAATGCATATGGCTTTAAGGTGTTTAAAGCATATGGCTTTAAGGTGTTTAATGCATATGGCTTTAAGGTGTTTAATGCATATGGCTTTAAGGTGTTTAATGCATATGGCTTTAAGGTGTTTAAAGCATATGGCTTTAAGGTGTTTAATGCATATGGCTTTAAGGTGTTTAATGCATATGGCTTTAAGGTGTTTAAAGCATATGGCTTTAAGGTGTTTAATGCATATGGCTTTAAGGTGTTTAAAGCATATGGCTTTAAGGTGTTTAGTGCATATGGCTTTTAAGGTGTTTAATGCATATGGCTTTAAGGTGTTTAATGCATATGGCTTTAAGGTGTTTATTGCATATGGCTTTAAGGTGTTTAATGCATATGGCTTTAAGGTGTTTAAAGCATATGGCTTTAAGGTGTTTATTGCATATGGCTTTAAGGTGTTTATTGCATATGGCTTTAAGGTGTTTAATGCATATGGCTTTAAGGTGTTTAATGCATATGGCTTTAAGGTGTTTAATGCATATGGCTTTAAGGTGTTTAATGCATATGGCTTTAAGGTGTTTATTGCATATGGCTTTAAGGTGTTTAAAGCATATGGCTTTAAGGTGTTTAATGCATATGGCTTTAAGGTGTTTAATCCATATGGCTTTACTAATCACTCAAATAAAAAAATTGCCAGAACCAGAATATCCATTTCAGTACATTTGCATGCATTCTATTGAACTCAACCAATGTGAGGGGAATAAATGGTCTAAACGATTATAAAATAAGGTTTTCAAAATAGGTTGAAGTATGTTCAACTAATTCATCAGATGCTTTAACAGTGGTGGCAGACGCCTTGACGAAAGACGTAATACTGAGGTTCGGGTTTCATGAAGAAATAATTTACTGTGATAACACCACACATGCATCTGGGACAGAGGTGAAATATCATTGTTCACTGTCCCTCCCAGTCAGCAAGACTAATACATAAAAGAAGCTTTTACTGCATATGACTATGCTAATTACTTAAAAATATATAATAATTTAGTTTGATGGAAATAAATATTTGTTTTGCAAACACTGCAGAAAGTGAACCAATTGTCTGCAGAGTTTCGCCGCTGATGAACCTTAAATTACGGATACCAAGCACCTCTTATGTGAAGTCTGGGTAAACAGGGATTTGAATTCAATATGATTATTTGTCTGAAACCAGTGAAGATACTAACAGCATATAGGAGGCTTAGTGGTGTCTGTAAGGCTTCAGTGGGAAACACTTGCAGAAATTGAAAGAGCAATGGAGACACTTAGACCAGGGCATGTGATTAGACTACCAGGTTTATGCCATTAGAGGAACAATAAATAAGTTAATTGTCTAAGGGAATCAGGGGAGTATACACTATCTGTTGATAACACTGGACAGGATGTCCAAACCTTTTCTCAAAATGAGGGTAAATACATTTCCAGACAAGGCCAGTCACAACCACAAAAACAACTATTGATGATAAGGTCACCACCGCTCCGAGCAGCACAGATGCAGACGGGGTCACTTATCTCAACATGACTACAAACTGAGACTCTAAACACTAGAGGCCAGGGTCACTGCGTCCTACATCTATTCTCCTCCCCCAATGTAACAGACGCTGTGCCGCCTTTCCAGTAGAATGACTCAGCACCGCCCTGTCTCTCACCCTGAGCTGCAAACTACACTTGTTTCACTAGATACTTCTTTGAAGGAACTCTGGTGGGACCCTGAAGGGGTTAATGTGACATCACACGGAATCAAACTGTAGCAGGGATCGAGTCAATATTCCTCTGGTGGAAACAATAAAATAGGGTTGATTGGATGCATGATGCAGAATGGAATGGCATGTAGACATGTTGCTGGGGGAGGGGGAGGTGGTGAGGTGTCTGTAGAATGTTTGACTGATCCTGTTGTATTTATATTTCCTACCAGCACGGCGCTGGACGGGTCAGAGACCAGGGGTTCTGAGGATGGCAGAGAGCAGGGATTTACAAGCCCTTCAACAAACTGCTGGAATCGTGGTCCACGGGGGCAGCAGACGCCTGGTTATGACAAGGCCCTGTCTGAACACACTGATAACACTGGAATGTAAAACAATTATGATTCACACGCCGAAAATCAAGAGACATTCCAGAGTGATGACTGCAGTACCATATCTGCAGCTGGTGGAGAAAAGAACATTATTTTATTTCAGGAAGGGAAAAGTTGCTTATCGAAAGGTTTTATCCTCCAAGAAGGTTTTCATCCTGATATAAACATCTTTACCCGACTATGAAGTTTTATCCAGAAATAAGGCATTGTTACTCTAGACAATACGATTTTTTTTGGATGATATATTCTAAAACGTTTTTCTTTTAATTAAATTGTTATACTTAGTATTAAAATGAGGGAAATGTTAGAAGAAAAACTTATTTACTCTTAATCAACTACTGTTTCACAGTTATGTTATGAATCACATACTGTGTGAAGGCGTGTGCTTCTCATGTGACCTCCTCTCCTGTTAAAACATGCGTCTGCTTTAACAGTGACCTTCTGATGGTCCTGAGATGCGGATGCCTCCATGTCTCTGTGTGAAGAACGTGGTGCTCCTTGTTACCATGACCATGCCGATGCAAACCAACCTGAAGAGTCATGGGAGCTTCTGAGATCGAGTCATTCATGTATTTAAGAGATAACTCTCTCATTCATGGAGCAGTCCAGGATACGCTATTGACATATGTTGTGATTCTGACTCTGCTCCTTCTTCGAAGAATAAATGTCCTGAGCTATGATTTTACCTCAAGGTGTCGAGTAAATTTTTCTAACAAATATATACATATATATATATATATATATATATATATATATATATATATATATATATGTACATCAGCAGACAAATATAATATTAATATATATATATATTTACTATTCTGTTGATATATTTATATACATATATATATAAATATATATATATATATATATATATATATATATATATATATATATATATATATATATATATATATATATATATATGTCACGGATCCTGCTGCACGCCCCCTTCATCAGTCACTCCCTCCTCGTCAGTCCTCATTTCTTGCACCTGGCCCATCCCTGTCTCACCTGTTGCACATCCCTTCATTAGTCTTTCACTACTTAGGTCCCCTCACTTGCACTTGTCCCCTGCCAGATTGTTTTGTGTTCTTGAACCTAGCTCTCCAGCATTCCTTGTGTGTAACCTGTAGTGACCTGTTTAGTAAACGAATCGTATTCCGTACCTCCGCCTTCCTGAGTTGTGCTTTTGGGTCCTTGGATTATCGGGTCGTTACATTACAATCTGGCCAATTATGGACCCAGCACAACCTTCTGCAGCAAGCCGGTTCGAGAGGATCGAGAATGCCCTCCAGCAGCACGAGGCGCAGATGGTCCGCTTCGCTGCGGAGACACGGCAGTCTGCAGCAGTCCAGGAGCAGGCTATGACGGCGATGACCGCCCAGATGCTACAACTGACGACGGTCCTGACCCAGCTGGCAGCCGCTGCGCCGTCTCCTGCCTCTCCACGTCCGGCCTCTCCACCTCCGGTCTCACCAGCGCCTGTGCCAACACACGAGCCTCGTGTGGGTACCCCGGAGCGCTACGCTGGAGAACCTGAGGGCTGCAACCCATACATCACGAACTGCTCCATCCTGTTCTCTCTGCAGCCCCACACCTTCGCCTCGGAGGAGGCTAAGGTAGCCTTCACCATCAACCACCTGACTGACAGAGCGCGACTGTGGGGTACCGCTGAATGGGAGAGACGCACGCCGGCCTGCTCTTCGTTCCTGTTGTTTTCGGCAGAGCTTCGCAAGGTTTTCGGGGCAGTTTCCAAGGGCCCAGATCCAAGCGGGGGACTAGCGGAGCTGCGTCAAGGAGACCGGACTGTGGTAGATTATGCCTTGGCGTTTCGAACAAGAGCACGCCTTAGCGACTGGAACGAGGCAGCACAGTGCGAGGTGTTCTTGACTGGGCTAGCGGAGTATGTTAAAGATGAACTGATCTCTTTTGATTTGCCTGCCAGTTTGGATGGCTTAATAGAATTGACTTCCCGAGTGGACAGACGCATCCAGGCAAGGCGACAGGAGCGACGCAAGGGGGAGACAGATCGCCGCGCTTTCAACCAGCGTCGAGCTCCTCCGGCAGCCACCAGCTTCACCTTGGCCTCTCAACCAGTGGAGGTTGAGCCCGTAACAGGGGAGGTACTGGTGAGCCGAACCACAAGACTCTCTCCCAACCAAAGACCCCTTTTCCACGCTCAGCTGCTACTCGTGAACGGATCACAGACCCTAGCTACGTTCATTGACTCTGGTGCTGATGACAGCTTCATTGACGAGGACCTAGTCCGTCAGCTGGGTATCGAGCGGGTACCGCTGCCATGCCCTGTTCCTGCTAACGCTCTGGACGGCCACCTACTGGGGACTGTGCCTCACCAGACCGCACCAGTTCGTATGCTCCTGTCGGGTAACCACCTGGAGACCATTCGGTTTCTTATCCTGCGGTCACCCCAGCATCCACTAATCCTGGGACACCCCTGGCTCCGTCGCCATAACCCCCACATCGACTGGGCCACAGGGGCCATCAGGGAGTGGAGTGCATCATGCCATCTGATCTGCCTGAAACAAGCTGCTGCAGTTCCGCAGTCAGCTGGCCCCAGCTCTGCGTCGGATCTGTCAGGAGTGCCTACGGAGTACCATGACTTTCGGGAGGTATTCAGTAAAGTCAAGGCCGCATCCCTGCCCCCACATCGTCCCTACGACTGCTGCATTAACCTGCAACCAGGCACCACCCCCCCCCAGGGGCCGTCTCTACTCCTTATCGGCACCTGAGAGAGAGGCCATGGAGGCGTACATCAGTTCCTCCCTAGCGGCTGGGATCATCCGTCCCTCTTCTTCACCTGCAGGTGCGGGGTTCTTCTTCGTAGGGAAGAGGGACAAGTCACTTAGGCCATGCATTGACTACAGGGGCCTCAATAACATTACCATCAAGAACCGCTACCCACTCCCACTCATCTCTTCTGCCTTTGAGTTGCTGCGAGGGGCTACCATCTTCACCAAGTTAGACCTACGTAACGCCTATCATTTGGTCCGGATCCGAGAGGGGGACGAGTGGAAGACAGCTTTCAACACCCCCACTGGACATTATGAGTACCTGGTGATGCCCTTCGGTCTGACTAATGCCCCAGCCGTCTTCCAGGCACTGGTGAACGATGTGCTGAGAGACATGCTGAACAAGCAGGTATTTGTCTACCTTGATGACATTCTCATTTTCTCGAAGTCCCGAGAGGAGCACATCCACCATGTTCAATCGGTCCTCCAAAGCCTCCTGAGGAATTCCCTGTTTGTGAAGGCAGAGAAGTGCGAGTTTCACGTCTCTTCTGTCTCCTTTCTGGGCTACATCGTGGGACAGGGGATCGTGCAGATGGACCCTGCCAAGGTGTCAGCGGTGACGTCCTGGCCCATCCCTGACTCGCGTAAGCAGCTGCAACGATTCCTGGGATTCGCCAATTTCTATCGGCGGTTTATCCGCAGCTATAGCACCGTGGCTGCCCCACTCACGGCACTTACCTCATCTAGAGTGCAGTTTCGGTGGTCACCTTCGGCTGAGGAGGCCTTCCAGAACCTGAAGGCCCGGTTTACGTCGGCTCCCATCCTGCAAGTCCCCGACCCAGAGAGACAGTTTGTGGTGGAGGTGGACGCCTCCGATGTAGGGGTGGGGGCCATCCTGTCCCAGCGGTCTGCCAGCGACCAGAAGCTCCACCCATGCGCCTTCTTTTCCAGGCGGCTCTCACCGGCAGAGAGCAACTATGACGTGGGGAACCGAGAGCTGCTTGCCGTTAAGCTGGCCCTTGAGGAGTGGCGTCACTGGCTTGAGGGGACCAGTCTGCCATTTCTGTGTTGGACTGATCACAAGAACCTTGAGTACATTCAGTCCACTAGGAGACTGAACTCTCGGCAAGCCAGATGGTCTCTGTTTTTTACCCGGTTTAACTTTTCCCTCTGTTACCGGCCCGGAACCCGTAACGTCAAGCCGGACGCCCTGTCATGTCAGTTTGTGGACAAGGGGGGTTCCACCCCTTGCACTGACAAGATCCTGTCTGCCCCTGTTCTGGTTGCCTCTATCACCTGGGAGGTAGAGGAGCGAGTCAAGGCTGCCCTGGAGGCCCAGCCCGGGCCGAGCTCCTGTCCCCCTGACCGCCTGTTCGTTCCCCAGACCCTGAGGTCCGAGGTCCTCCAGTGGGCCCATAGCTCCAAGCTCACGTGCCATCCTGGGAGCCAGCGTACTAAGGATGCCTTGCAGCAGAGGTTCTGGTGGGCTACTCTGGAGAAGGATACCCGGGAATTCGTCAACGCCTGCCCTGTCTGCAACCGGCACAAACCTTCCCACCAGGCTCCCGCTGGTTTCCTGCAACCTCTGTCTGTGCCGCATCGGCCCTGGTCTCACATCTCCCTGGACTTTGTGACCGGTCTCCCGCTGTCCAACAAGCATACCACCATCCAAACGGTGGTAGATCGGTTCAGCAAGATGGCCCACTTTGTCCCCCTGCCCAAGCTCCCCTCGGCCAAGGAGACTGCTCTGGTTCTGCTGCATGTCTTCCGGCTTCACGGGCTTCCCATGGATGTAGTCTCCGACCGGGGTCCTCAGTTCACGTCAGTCTTCTGGAGGGAGTTCTGCACACTAATCGGGGCCACAGCCAGCCTGTCATCGGGATTCCACCCACAGTCTAATGGCCAGACGGAGCGCAAGAACCAGGAGATGGAGACAGCTCTACGGTGCTTGGTTTCCGAAACTCCAGCATCCTGGTCCCAGCAGCTCCTGTGGGTGGAGTATGCTCACAACACCTTGACCAGCTCTGCCACTGGAATGTCCCCGTTCCAGTGTGCCTACGGGTTTCAACCTCCATTGTTCTCGGCCTTGGAGAAGGAGGTTTCCTGCCCCTCGGTCCAGGCTTTCGTCCGCCGCTGCCACCGTACCTGGGCCAAGGCCAGAGTTGCGCTCCTCAGCTCAGCCAACCGGTACTCCGCAGCGGCCAACCGGCGCCGCTCCAAGGCTCCCACCTACCAGGTTGGTCAGAAGGTGTGGCTGTCGACCAGGGACCTACCCTTGCGAGTGGAGGCAAAGAAGTTGGCACCCAGGTTCATCGGACCATTCGAGGTCCTGAAGGTCATCAATCCTGCAGCGGTGAGGCTCAAGCTGCCCCGGGCCATGCGGGTCCATCCGTCATTCCACATCTCCAGAGTCAAGCCGGTTCGGGAGTGTCCACTGGTCCCTGCAGTACAGCCGCCACCGCGGTTCATCGATGGAGGTCTTACCTACACGGTGCGTCGCTTACTTCGTTCCCGCCGTCGTGGGAGAGGGCTACAATACCTGGTAGACTGGGAGGGCTACGGCCCAGAGGAGAGATGCTGGGTCCCGGCCCGACACATTCTGGATGCCCCTCTCATAAGAGTTTCACTGCAGCCACCCTGACCAGCCCTCCAAGGGGCCTGTGCCCACGAGGGCTACCCAGCCGAACTCTGCCCCCTCTCTTCCGTCGGCAGAGTCAGACATCGAGGAGGAGCCGTCCTCCGACCAGGACAATCCACCTGCCGATGAGGAGAGGGCGGAGATGTCGGAGGAGTATTAGGCCTCCCTCAGATCCTCTTCGCCAGCGTGGCGATCGCTTTGGGACGTCAGGAGCCGTCCCTTAGAGGGGGATTCTGTCACGGATCCTGCTGCACGCCCCCTTCATCAGCCACTCCCTCCTCGTCAGTCCTCATTTCTTGCACCTGGCCCATCCCTGTCTCACCTGTTGCACATCCCCTCATTAGTCTTTCACTACTTAGGTCCCCTCACTTGCACTTGTCCCCTGCCAGATTGTTTTGTGTTCTTGAACCTAGCTCTCCAGCATTCCTTGTGTGTAACCTGTAGTGACCTGTTTAGTAAACGAATCGTATTCCGTACCTCCGCCTTCCTGAGTTGTGCTTTTGGGTCCTTGGATTATCGGGTCGTTACAATATATATATATTGTAATATTTATATACAGCAGAAAAAAATATATTATATTGCATATATATATATATATATATATGAAACCTTTTCATTTTGTTCTGTGTGTCATCTTCATTTACTCTTAACCAGAAACATATAGACTGATATTTACACATCTGAACAACATCTCACATGTGTACCTTTTATTATAACCACAATTATTCAAACAGCCTTAGTGGTTGCAGAGATACACCCCTTTAGTTTGGGGGTGACATTTTCGAGAAAGGGCCTAAAAATAGGAGGTTTTTAAAAGGTTGTGCGACTAAAGTGTTACTTTCTTTATTCAAGCTACAGTCTAAAAAACTGTTTTTAGTTTGCGGCAGAAGAAGTAGAGCCTTCCTCCCTGTGAGGAGCTTCTTATCTCTGGATCTCACAGCACGATGAACAGACTTTATCTTCCTCATGTGCGAGTCTCTCAGGAAACATTGCGCTCAGCCTCGATCATTACACGTTGACTAAGCAGCAGTTAGGAAGTGGAGGTCAAGACGCTGGAGACAGAACAGATCCAGGCTCGGTTGCTGAAGATGAGGAAGGCTCTGGTCGTGGTGGGTCTGCTGGCTGTGGCCGCCGTGATGCTCGTCTCTGCATCAGAAGGTACAGATCCTTTGATCGCTTTGCTTTGAGTTCAGAGAGAGAATGAAGTCAGTCAGGACGATGGTAATGAATGTAATGATGGGTCTGTGCTCCATGCAGGAAATATGTGGCTCAGTATTCCATCATTTTGTTAAACTATTGAGTTCTTTATGAAGGGGTTTCAATAAACTGACATGAAGAAGCAGACTGTGTTCATTTAACAGCGTTCAGCAGCAGTTTGTCGTCTCATTAGAACCTCAATCAAACAGTCAGAGCGTATGAATGGAAACACGTCCGTTTGGTGAACACTTATTCTTTAAAAGTCATCGTCCAAGGTCCGAAAACTATTTTTAAACAATTTTCAGCGGCTTCTGTTGTTGTTGGATTCATCGTCTCATCTTTATGTGCATCTCAGCTTTAGAGATGTTTTTTATAGCAAATAAACTGCATATCCAAACTAAAAGGAGTTTATCTCTGCAAACACAAGCGCTGTTATAATAATGCTGCTGTTATAATAATGTTGCTGTTATAATAATGCTGCTGTTATAATAATGTTGCTGTTATAATAAAGGAAACACGTGGCCAGATGTGTATATATCAGTGTGTACTTTCATTGATATACACGTTTATATATTCATATGTACATTCATACACACGTTTATATATTTATATGTACATTAATATACACATTAATATATATATGTACATTTATATACATGTTTATATACACATTTATATATGTATATGTACATTTATACACACATTTATATATATATATACTACAAAGATCCTACTCTCCTCTTGTTAATGTCTCTCTCTCTCTCTCTCTCTCTCTGGTACAGTGGATCAACATAACATAATACCCTGCTGTGATAAAGTAGAACGTCCATACCTCATCAAGAATATCAAGGAGTGTCATGAACAGGAAAAGCGAAAGCACTGCAAATACCACGCCTTCATGTGAGTACAGCAGCTACACACACACACACACACACACACACACAGACACACACACACACACACACACACACACACACACATAATAGGAAATTTGGTCGACTTTGTTGAACCACGTACGAGAAAAAGGGCCCTGGTCTAATTTGGCCACAACAACAACAACAACATCAAAAAGGGGAAACTGGGCGCCTCCTCCTCCAAATGAACTCCAATCATCCTCCACTACTTCCTTATGTAACGAGAAGTGTTGATTCCTTTATTGTCTCTGCTTCTAGAATCACAACGACCAACGGTGTGGAGTACTGTCTCGACCCAACTCTGCCCTGGCTCAAAAAAAAGATGAAAGAGGTGAGATAAACAAGATGAGATAAACAAGATGAGAGTAAACAAGATGAGATTAACAAGGTGAGATTAACAAGGTGAGAGTAAACAAGGTGAGATAAACAAGATGAGATAAACAAGATGAGAGTAAACAAGATGAGAGTAAACAAGGTGAGAGTAAACAAGGTGAGATAAACAAGATGAGATTAACAAGGTGAGATTAACAAGGTGAGATTAACAAGGTGAGATAAACAAGGTGATTGTAAACAAGGTGATTGTAAACAAGGTGAGATAAACAAGGTGAGTAAACAAGGTGAGTAAACAAGGTGAGATAAACAAGG
>NC_136606.1:1937602-1950102 GCF_910589615.1 Taurulus bubalis
TGAGAGATCACCATTTAGAGTCTTCATTTGGAAACCTCCTATTTTTAGGCCTCTGCTCGAAAATGTCATCCCCAAACTAAAAAGGGTGTATCTCTGCAACCACTAGGGCTGTTTGAATAATGTTGTTGTTATTATCAAATAGTTTAATGTGAGCTGTGTGTTCAGATCTTTATGTTACTGGTTGCGAGTAAATGAAGAAGTGAATTATACAATTTTATAGCAATATCTGCCGTAGAGCCCATATTGGCTCCACAGTTTTCAACGGGTTAAAAGTGATTATTTCTGTGTTTTTCTCATGTTGTGTAATCGGTGGAGCTGCTATGCGCTGTAGAAATACGTTTCTTACATTCATGTTTTACATCCGTCTCCTCAGCAGAGAAGCTGGCGTCCTGCTGCACCAAGGTCACCCGGCAGGAGATAACGGACCCCATCATCGGGTACCTGGTGCAGCGCCGCAACCCGCCCTGCGTCCAAGCCGTCATGTGAGTGCAGAGACCGGCACATTAAAGTAAAAGGAAGTTATCATTCATAAAACGGGAACGCAGGCTAAGAGAGTGCTCCACGTTTTAATAATGAAAAGCTTTTTAAATTAAAAGAGTTTTTTTACTGTATTTCAACCTGTTTTATATGCAAACTCTGTTTCCATTTCTTAAATTATGAACAATACACACCTCAACCTTTGTGCGGTGATGATTATGATGACGTGTACAATACTTCCATGAATACTTTACATGTTGCTTTATTCATATTTATTCTTATTTAAAGTGACGTCGTGTTTCTTTGTCGTCTGCAGCTTCCAGACTGAGACGGGTCTTTACTGCAGTCAGCTGACGGCTCCCTGGGTCGGCCGCAAGATCAACGCCTTCCAGTGAGTTCATTTATTCTGAGGCCTGTTCTCCTCCTCTTCCTCTTCTTCCTCCAACTCCTCCCTTCCTCCCCTCTTCCTCCTCCTCTCCTCCTCTCTAACCTCCTCCTCCCTCCTCCCTCACTTCCTCCCCCACTCTCAACTCCTCCCTCCTTTCCTTACCTCCTCCCTCCTTTCCTTACCTCCCCCCTCCTGAACCTGTGGACTCATATGTTTTTGTTTTCTTTACTCTCACAGGAAAGCAAAAGCTCGGGCCAGCGTTCCATCTCTGGTCGGGTCGTCTCCCGTCTCCCTCCTCTCCATCATCACATCCACTGCCTCCCCATCTTCCTCCTCCTCCTCCTCCTCCTCCTCCTCCTCCTCCTCCTCCTCCTCTTCCTCCTCCCCATCTTCCTCCTCCTCCTCATCTTCCTCCTCCTCTCTTCCTCCCTCCTCCCCCTCCTCCTCATCTTCCTCCTCCTCCCCATCTTCCTCCTCCTCTCTTCCTCCCTCCCCCCCCCTCCTCCTCATCTTCCTCCTCTTCTCTTCCTCCCTCCTCCCCCTCCTCCTCATCTTCCTCCTCCTCTCTTCCGCCCTCCTCCTCCTCCTCCGAGATGAGCGACATCACCTCCAGCCAATGAAAACACACCTGACTTCATGAAGAAGTTCTCACGTTTGAAGAAAAAGAAAAAAGCACTTGAAGAACAGAATTATGTTAAATTATTACTATATTGAATATTTAGTTTATTTGATGCCTTTAGAGTGAAATTATTATTTATTGGTTTAATTTAATTGAGCTGTGCTGATAGAGAAGCATCCTTTTATTTATTAATGCCAAATTTATTTATTGATGTTTACAAGAAACAACTTAATGATTACAGTTTTATTTATTTGAAAACTTGTGAAAATGTGAAATTGGTCCAAAATAAAAGTTGCACATGTGATTCTGCATCCAGTGTTCATCTGTTCATCTAAACAGCCATGATGATTCTACCCATGATGCACCTTGGCAGTGGCAGCTGCATGCGGTTGGAACAACATGTATTTACATGTTTACGCTCTTTGAGTTGTTTTTCTGTTCCTTTGTTAAAAAACAGTTGATGCACCACATGGATTATTGAGATATGCTCTTTTTCTTTCTCAGCTGTTTCTGCAAATGTCTTTAGTGGTGAAACAGACTTTTAATTATTATATTATATTTTAATTATAAATTATCATATTTCCGGGCCGCAAATCCGGGCATTTAAAAAAAAAAAAATTATAATTTGAAGCTGTACTCAGGGTTTCTACGGTGAGTTTGAATGAGTCATTTATTACAAATCTAATATGCTTGCACTGTTAAAAGCTAATACAAATATGTATAGAAACTGCTGGTTGCCTTTTTTGTTAAGTATGATGAAAATATGTTATTAATGTAAAAGTAAATAAATAAGTAAACTTTCAAAAATATTACGCTTTCGGTGTGGCCCTCCTATGAGATCACAATACCAGCAGTGGCCCCAAGCCAAATGGAGTTTGAGACTAGTAACGTTAGCAGCACCGCTAACGGAGAACCAATAGGAGGAGAGCTAGTAATGTTAGCAGCACCGCTAGCGGAGAACCAATAGGAGGAGAGCTAGTAATGTTAGCAGCACCGCTAGCGGAGAACCAATAGGAGGAGAGCTAGTAATGTTAGCAGCACCGCTAGCGGAGAACCAATAGGAGGAGAGCTAGTAATGTTAGCAGCACCGCTAGCGGAGAACCAATAGGAGGAGAGCTAGTAATGTTAGCAGCACCGCTAGCGGAGAACCAATAGGAGGAGAGCTAGTAATGTTAGCAGCACCGCAAACGGAGAACCAAAAGAAAAGACAATTAATGAAGAAAATAATCGACATGTGTTTATTATTCTTGTCTTTAATATGACTTACTTATGGATGAAACAATAATCCACACGGCCTTGCTTGGCCTGTAAATGAGGGCCTTAATTTAACACTACGGCTCACAAAATGTGCACAAAATGAATTATACAAATATTTAAGTTTTAATCAAAGTCAAACTTTGCAGAGATACTGGTCGCACACAGTGCTATTGTATAGAAAAGCGATGATATGCATCATTTGAAAGAGAAAATTCATCCTGGAAGTTTACTTATTTTTCTTTCCTGTGTTCTATCATCAACCAATAACCCAGTAACACATATACTGCTATATGCACCTGTTCACTGACCTCACAAGTGTTTTCTGTATGTTATACCTTTTTAAATTATGCAAATAGCCCTTATGGTTGAGGAGATATTCTGTATTTAGTATGGGGATGCAAACCATTCGCAATTTTTGCTAGGGTTAAAGAGGTTTTAACGAAGTCCCGTTACACTACAGTGCACATGTTGTAAAAGTGTAATAAAGTAATGCCAATTTATAAAAAAATAAACAATAATGAAATACATTTTTTCTCCTGGGTCTCAGGAAGACAGACTGTGAGTCACTAGTGAAGTTATGAATACTTGGTGTGGTTAATATGTGCTAAAGACAATGGAAAACTAAATAAAAACGTTCCGTGTAAATATAAACACGTCACATCAACCACCACAAGGCCGTGCATCATTTTCACACTTTACAAATGTGTGTGTGTGTGTGTGTGTGTGTGTGTGTGTGTGTGTGTGTGTGTGTGTGTGTGTGTGTGTGTGTGTGTGTGCAGACGTGTCAGGTGGTTTCTCAGAAAGCCCTGCTGGTGCTTCTGACTTGACACAGAGGGCTTAATTTAAAAAGAAGGTCTGAGATGAGGGGCGGAGGTGTGAACCCCTTGAACGCATCATCTGTGTTGCCCTCGACAACAAGGCCGACCCCACAGGCTCCGCCCTCCCCGATATAAAACGGGCAGCGGCCAATCGGCAGAGCACCAACTTGAAGATGTCCAGCAGGGTCGTGTCCGCCGCTCTGCTGCTGCTCTCACTGGGCCTGTGCGTCTGGGCCTCTGCAGGAAACAGTAAGAACCCAACCCCAGACCTCTTCTCGCTGTCGTCATGACTACGTCTCAGCTGTGTGTGTTCTCAGGGTCTCCGTTGCAGCTTCTGGTTGCAGGGCCTCGTGTCGTTGGTGCCTTAGAGCCCTGCGCACTGACCGATATCTACACCGGGTTCTGTGACGGCACAGTTCACCCTAGAACCGCCGTTGAGTCTTTTTAAGCTGAAACGATGAACATCGTAAAACCAGAACTTGTAAAAGTAATTTATTTCCTGCGCAGAGAAGAGGCGGCGTCACGCAGAGTCGCTATCAGTCTGCGTGAGGATGCACTGAAGAGTGACATCTCACTTAGTCATCTATACACAGATCAAAGGTGAGGGTTTACAAAGGAGCATGTTGGGAGAAAAGGAGCATAACAAAAAATAAGAAACAATTTTATCCTGGTCTACGGCTTTAAGCAAAATTAAACAATGGATGTAAATGTATCATAACATAATACATTCCCTTGTATAATATTTGAAGATGTATGAGGGGGATGGTGTCGGTAATAGTGGGAGGGGGTAATTAACACTGTGTATATATATATGTATATATATATATATATATATATATATATATATATATATATATATATATATATATATATATATATATATATATATACATATATATGTATATATATGTATATATATACATATATATGTATATATATGTATATATATATACATATATATGTATATATGCATATGTGTGCATGTATATATGAGGGATGTGTGTATGTGTGTATATACACATGTGTATGTATGTATTTGTATTTATTATTATTTGTATGATTATGTGCATGTGTATCTTTATGAACATGTATTGTGCACATCTTTTCTTAATATGCATATCTAGAAAATCAATAAAAATGTGATCAAAAAACAACAACAAAGGAGCACAAAGGGACTGGACCCCATGTGGTTTAAGTTATGAGCTGTCCTCACAAGTGATGGATTACTTGATGCCAGACAGCTGCAGGAGAGAAGAAGCTTTGCTTCCAAAGGTCTAGAAGATAAACTAAGAATATATAAGTTCCATTACAGCTCTCGTCCCGGAGAGAGAGAGAGAGAGAGAGAGAGAGAGAGAGAGAGAGAGAGAGAGAGAGAGAGAGAGAGAGAGAGAGAGAGAGAGAGAGAGAGAAGAAAAAAGCTTAAGAGAGCTTATTGTTTAGTGGGGCAAATTTGTGATTTGTGATTTTGGGCTGGGCAAAATTTATTTAATTTATTTTAATCTATGCATTTATCTTATTTATATTATAATTTTGTAATATATTTTATTATTAGATTATATACGTATTTACATGTATTTATTAACATTTGTATTTATAAATATTGTCTTCAGTCATAATTAAATATAATAAAAGCAGCTCGTATCGGCCGTGTTTCATCTGCAGCAGATCATAACTGTTTACTCATAATCATCTGAATGTTATTCTGCATAAAAACACACAATTCAAAGTAAATAAAATATATTATTTCATACTTGGTGTTAATGAAGTGTAATAACGAGCTTTAAGAAGTTAAACAGCTCATAATTCATCTCTAATATCTATTTTATATTCATGTGAAAACATCTGGATTCCTCTCTTCTTTCTTTCTTCTTTCCCTCCTCTTCCTCTCCTCTTTCCTCTCCTCCTTCCTCTCCTCTTCCTCTCCTCTTCCTCTCCTCTTTCCCTCCTCTTCTTCTCCTCTTTCTCTCCCATTTCCTCTCCTCTTTCCCTCCTCTTTCTCTCCTCTTCCTGTCATCTTTCTTTCCTCTCCCTCTCCTCTTCTTCTCCTCTTCCTCTCCTATTTCCCTCCTCTTCCTCTCCTCTCCCCCTCCTCTTTCTCTCCTATTTCCTCTCCCTCTCCTCTTCTTCTCCTCTCCCTCTTCTCTTCCTCTCCTCTCCCCTCCTCTTTCTCTCCTATTTCCCTCCTCTCCCTCTCCTCTTCCTCTCCTCTTTCTCTCCTCTTTCCCTCCTCTTTCTCTCCTCTTCCTGTCATCTTTCTTTCCTCTCCCTCTCCTCTTCTTCTCCTCTTTCTCTCCTATTTCCCTCCTCTTCCTCTCCTCTCCCCCTCCTCTTTCTCTCCTATTTCCTCTCCCTCTCCTCTTCTTCTCCTCTTTCTCTCCTATTTCCCTCCTCTTCCTCTCCTCTTCCTCTCCTATTTCCCTCCTCTTCCTCTCCTATTTCCCTCCTCTTCTTCTCCTCTTCCTCTCCTCTTCCTCTCCTCTTTCTCTCCTATTTCCTCTCCTCCTCCTCTCCTCCTCCTCTCCCCCTCCTCTTCCTCTCCTCTTCCTCTCAGAGCGTCTCCCCTACAGGAAGTTGTCGTGTTGCACTAAAGTCTCGTCCTCCAACATCAGCGGCCGAGTGATCGGACAAACGTATAAAACACAAGCTTTGACCTCTCGCTGCCCGGAGGCCTTGATGTGAGTTTATAGACACACACACACACACACACACACACACACACACACACACACACACACACACACACACACACACACACACACACACACACGCACACACACACACTGTTTCACTCCTCTCTTCTTGTCCGTCACAGCTTCGCTACCCAGGATGGGACGGTGTGTGTGGACCCGGCGGCTGCGTGGGCCCGGAGGCGTGAGTTCCCTCAGAGAACTGTTTCTAGTTCCACAAAGAACCTTCCAGAGGTTCTTCAAAGGATCATTTCCTTAAGCTGTTCTTTAATAAAGAACCCACAAAGGTGCCCACGAGAACCTTAAAAAATGGTTCTTTGAGGAACTTTAAAAGTTATTTATGGGCCGAAATGGTTGAATAAAGTTCTGCTAAAAATGGTTCCTTCAAGGAATAAATGGTTCTACGAGTAACCGCTTTCTGGGAAAATAAAAAAAAATCATAAATATGTATATCGGCTATCAATAAGGCGAATAAGGAACCCTTTGATATCCAAAAGAACCATAATCACAAACATAGAACCCAGTAGATGAACTGATTCTGTAGTCGCTGATGGGAACCCTGAGCCTTCTAAAGGAACCTTTGCTGTTCTGTTAGAGGAACACAAACAGTCCACTGATGCTCTCTCTCTCTCTCCTCTCTCTCTCTCTTCTCTCCCTCTCTCCCTCTCTCTCCCTCTCTCTTCCTCTCTCTCTCTCCCCTTCTCCTCTCTTCCCCCTCTCTCTCTCCTCTCTCTCTCTCTCTCTCTCCTCTCTCTCTCTCTCTCCTCTCTCTCTCCTCTCTCTCCTCTCTCTCTCTCTTCTCTCCCTCTCTCCCTCTCTCTCCCTCTCTCTTCCTCTCTCTCCCTCTCTCCCTCTCTCTTCCTCTCTCTTCCTCTCTCCCTCTCTCTCCCTCTCTCTTCCTCTCTCTCTCTCTCTCCCCCCTCTCTCTCTCCTCTCTCCCCCCTCTCTCTCTCCTCTCTCTCCGTCTCTCTCTCTCTCCTCTCTCCCCTCTCTCTCCCCCCTCTCTCTCTCTCTCTCCCCTCTCTCTCCCTCTCTCTCCCTCTCTCTCTTCTCTCTCTCTCTCCTCTCTCCCTCTTTCTCCTCTCTCTCCCTCTCTCTCTCCCTCTCTCTCTCTCTTCTCTCCCTCTCTCTCTCCTCTCTCTCTCCCCCCTCTCTCTCTCTCTCTCTCTCCAGTCGCTGCTAAGATGAGGAGGTTGTGAAGCGCCGCCGTCTGAGGACAAACCTTTGATTTGAGACACATTTTGCATCCCTAAATATGTTTGTTCTAAATTGCTGAACTTTTAATAAACATTTATTGAACACCGTCTCTTTTTGCTGAAGTAGATCTTCACCTTTATTTGTATTTATTTGCATGTATGAGCCAAACGAAAAGGGAAGCTGGTGTAGCTCAGAGTCAACGCCCCATGTGACTTTCACTCAGGTCCTCAACGCTCAGCTGGACGTGTGTGCCCCCTGGTGGCAACTGTGTAGAACTACACTGTGTTCAAGCTGAAATAGTGAGATGAATAATCTACAAGAGTTGGGCAGTCCGTCCTGTCTTCATGGAGGTTACGATGTTTAACCCTCACCTTTTTAAAGGCACTTGCATATAATATATATCCATATGTTTTACATCAACATGTGCAGAACATTCCCAGCTCTCTATATATTGAGGCACCATTGTCATAAGGCACACCTGTAAATAATAATATGGCCCTAAAGCTGAAAAATAGAATCTCGATTTTGGAAATAACAGAGAAGGCTTAGCTGGCCCTGATGGCCTGTATGTAAAACAATCACAAATATATTTCTGCATGTGTATGTATATGTGCGTTGATTTTTCTATTTCTTTGTGGATTTGTATGGATTTATTTATGGATCGCATCGTATTTGTTTGTGAATGGCTTCACATTTGTGAGTCGGCTTTTTGAGACTCACCTGACGTCTGGATCCGCAAATGTGTTTTTTTCTTTTTTTTAATAGTTTTTATTGTAAAAATAAAAAGACAATACATAGACATAACATCAAGAGGACAAAACAGTGAGACACAGGCCAGCAAAGCATCATATATTCAAGTATGGTGTGTGGTATAGAAGTACGTGTGTGTGTGTGTGTGTGTGTGTGTGTGTGTGTGTGTGTGTGTGTGTGTATTATTTCATAAAAAATAAAAAAATAAAATACAACTAAAATTAAGTATAAATAAGAGCAGATTTATATGTATGTGCATTAGCGTGTATGCATGTACGTGGGTTTCAATTGGGTTTCAGGCTAAGAAAAGACAAAAATATGGATATTAATAGAATGAGTTGTAATGGTAAAATATAGTGTTGTAATCTTGTGAGATTAAGAGAGTCTAAATTGAACCTTAAATGACCCTCAGAGGTGAGGGACCAAATGGCCGGGGCAGGAGATGGACAAGTACTGGGGTCAGAGGCTTAGTGACTTGTCTCCACTTGTATATGGAGAAAACAGATAAGGTGTTGATTCTCAGGACAAAGGGAATGTGACGGGAACAGTGTGGGTTCATGTCTATCGAAACAGACTCAGCTACTCTGGGTTCCTTCATTGGGGGTTTGGAGGCGGAGACCTCATGGTGTTATAAAATGGGCTGATAACTGATGCTCCATTGAAAATGTTGTGTTACCAGTAGCATTGACAGACTTTTCCTTCCTGCAGGAATAAACGGATTTAAGACAACTTTGATTCAGAGACTTCATTCCTTTTTAACAGATGTGATACGGGAACATCTTCCATCATAGAGTCAAGTTTGTAAAAACATAGTGAAGGATGACCAGATTTAGTGGTGTTCTGTTGTATTGTAAATGATGGAGGGGGTTAGATTTTCCATTGAAATGCATTCGAACATTAGGTTTTTCCAGTGTACACTGGAAAATGTGTTTTTTTCAACATGCTATCTGTGGCCAATCAGATGTCACCCTCATTTTCAACCAATCACATGCATGTGTGTGTGTGTGTGTGAGAGAGTTTGTGTATATAGAAGTATATATGCCTGTGTGAAAAAAAAAAGAAATAAAATGTGCATCACATCCTTTCATGTCGCTGCCAAGCAGCTTCCCCTGCAGGAGGCTCATAGGATTCACAGAGCTCCGCCCTCGCTAAACTGTCAACGGATAAATAAATAAAAAGTCACGGAGAAAGGTAGAGAGTTTAATTCTGCGTGGACGTATTCATTTGTTTTCACTGCCAACGATGCTGCTGACCTGTCTGATTGATCTGTGGCTGGAAATTAGCAGCAAACTGAGTAAAGTAAATATACTTCCAGGAAGTGGATCAAGTCTCCAGACCCCACTCCTGCTGCTGGTTGTGTGTCAGCTGAAGTCAAAGCAGCCGTTGAACAGGAACATCTCAATGTTTCACGCTCACATTTCTGCAGTAAAAGTCAATTAAAGCTTTGTGTTCATTTACAGATTTGATGTTACATACAACCTGTAGTATTTTACATTGCAATAAAACTAAATGCAGGTCAATAATATGAAAGGACGTGTGCATGATGGGATTCAACCCTCTCCACACAGAACGGAAAAGGTTCATGTACATGCACATAACCCACTAGACTATAGAGAGACATTCATAACAGAGCATGTTTTTGTACATTGTTAATGGTCCTAAAGTTTTATGCCAACAGATTTATGAATAGTATTTGTCTTTTCTAGCTTATATTAGTGAGGTAGGATGTGATAGAAGTGGCAGTGGATAGTCCTTATGATCATGGGCAGTGTTTTGAGCAACATTGTATCTTTAACCCACATCGTTGGTTGACACTGAGGCATCATATGTAGCAGTTTGGCGCCAACACTTCAAGCTGTCACGTGACACACGGCGGTTCAGGAGACGGACACAAGCTTCAGAGCTCTGGTATCATTTGCCCATCTCTAATTATAATAGTATATAATATAGTAGCGCCATCTAGTGGACGATGCATGTAAAACAGGCAGAGTGATCATAACGACACCACGGCTCTGGTGTGTGAAGCTTTGAATTGAATAAATGAACGAATGATGTTTGTGACGCCAATACATCAATTATGAACTTATTAATATTGTGTCTTTGTGATATAACAGTCAGAAGGGAAAGTGGAAACACATTGTGGAGAGGTGTGAGATGTGACTGTGCTTATAATACTCTATACAACATTTTATTCATTTTTATAAAAACAAGAACTTTTCCACAGTGCTGGGCATTTTGAGACTGTTTCTCCTGCTTTATGAAATACTTCCACAGGCACAGATGAAGCTGCACAGAGAGGAAGGAAGTCCATTGAGTTTCACTTCCCCTTTTCAAATCGCACGGCAAACCCACAAAGCATTAGGCTCGTTCCTTAGAGCTGCGCCTCGCCTGGAGTCCAGAGAGCAGCGGACCAGCAGGAGGCGCTGACATAAAAATGCGATCAAGTCGGACAGTTGTCAGCTGTGTAAACGCAGGAAGTCACAGAAAAAAGTACTTCCTGTTAGTTCCGAACTTTTGTTTACTTGTAGTTTACAGATCACGTTTGGATTTATTATGTGTGTTTATAAATATATATTTATGTAAAAATGAGTGTGTAGCTGCATCCTTTGGTCTTTTGATGTCTGCCTGTGAAATACATTACTAGTAGTTTTGATGTGTGTTGTATAAATACGATTTTGTATTAACAACCACACAATAAATGTGTTTAGATCAAACATGAGACTAATAGTCAATAATCCAGCGTTAAGTATTACAACTACACATAAAATAAGAATTTTCTACAACACGTAGTGTTTGCTGTCAGATCTAAGAGCCAATCAGCTCTCTGATGTGGCGACAGCCAGGCGTTTCCCATCATGCACTGGGCCAAGCAGTCGTTGGAAAGCAACTGCGGCGGCTGACTGTATCGTTGACCACGTGTGCATGACGTCAGAGCAACTCGGGAGCAAGTCGGACACAAATCTAACCGGCATGCATTGCGCGCCGATCGCCGCCGATCGATTCTGCGCAGAACTGGCTCTTCTCGAACGAGCCTACTTTCTGAATCAGTCACGTGGTGCGGCCGGCTCGCGAGGCTTCCAACGGCAATCGGATCAACACGAGCAAAATCCTTTTTCATCTGCCGGCTGCAGCTTCTGGTTCCTTTTGTAGGATCCAAATTTCTACCAAACATGAGCTCTAAAATGTCTTCATCAAGTAAAAGTGGCTCCAAAATGATGTTTTCTGTAGCTGGGAGATATTTACATTCATCGATATCAACAAAATGAAACCTTTATTTTTCATTTAATTTGATAAATGATTATGTTTTGGGAATACACTGAACATGTCTGTTGTAAAAAAGCTGAATTTAGGAGTGATGGTTTTGCTTGTTTTACTTCATCTCTGGTTAAATCATATGTTGATGTCGTCCCTCAGACATGTGCATGAGAAGGTCGTCCACCTGGTTCTGCTGCATGAAGACGTGTCGCTGCAGTATTTCATCCCTTCTGTCTGCACACTGGACTTATGGGAAAGGAAAAAAGGATGTGAACCTGTTTCAGGTGTTTCCTCTGTGGCGAAGGATCGATCTTCCTCGTGGACCCCATGAGACCAAACTCACCATGTCTGGAGGCTGTCCTTCATTTGAATGAGCCTGAAGCTGGTCCCAGTCCTCATAGTGGACCTCAGGGAGACTTTACCACACGGACCTGTGGTGGTAGTGAGGGCATGCTGGGAAATACACATTTAACAAAGAGCATTTGGACGTTGAGATCAAATAGAAAACTGCAAATGAGTTCAGATTATTACGTTCTTGGTATTAAAAATGAAAAATATTTTGATTTTTTTTTTTTTTCTTGAAACACAAATCACACAGGTAAAACTAACTTTGCCCACATACCTTCTTTTGGCATTTAATTTGCTTTTATTTTTGGTGTTTCTTCCAATAAATACAATTTCAATTAATTAGATTTAGAATTACATTTAATTAAACTTGTGCTATGTTTTTAATATCTTTACTATAGTTTTAGGGATCAAGTCCATCTGTCTGATTTACTGCAACCAAATCCATGGACTACAAAACTCTGTGAACAAATGCAAAGGCCATGTGTGTGGGTGGGTTTATTAGTTGTATTTCTATACATTTTTCACTTTACGTTGTCTTTTTGCTCTACCTTCCTGTCACTTCATGCAATACTATTGCAAACAGAACAACACACACACACACAAAACGAAAATACTTGTTTGTTGATCCTTGTCTTCATATTGTGCACATTATCTAATAAAGTATATTTGAATATATATATATATATAAAAAGTTACAGTACAAT
>NC_136606.1:1955102-1987602 GCF_910589615.1 Taurulus bubalis
CTTCTAACTGAACCAAACTGAAAGTTACTTCACTCACGAGTCCTCATCTGTACCTTCAGATATCGGCCTGATTTGATAGTTTACTGATTGTTTTAGTCAAATCAATATCATGTCTTCTTCATGTGTTCTCTCTTGTTTTTCTGGTTCAGCAGATCGTGGTCTGCAGGAGGTTTTAGATGAACACAAGATCAGTCTGAAGAAGAGATGTGAACGTGTGACTGAAGGAAGTGGTGAAACAGGAAGTGGAACCCTCCTCAACAGGATCTACACTGAGCTCTACATCACAGAGGGACAGAGTGAAGAGGTTAATACCCAACATGAGGTGACCCAGCTCGAGTCAGCCTCCAAGAAGAAGACCCTCCATGACACTCCCATCAAGTGCCACGACATCTTTAAAGCCTCAGCTGACCAGCAGAGACGCATCAGAGTGGTTCTGACCAACGGCGTCGCTGGCGTTGGAAAAACCTTCTCGGTGCAGAAGTTCACTCTGGACTGGGCCGAGGGTTTGGAAAACCAGGACGTGGGTCTGGTGGTTGTGCTTTCGTTCAGGGAGCTGAACTTGATCAGAGATGAGCGGTTCAGTCTTCTCAAGCTGCTCCATGTGTTCCATCCAACATTACAGAAGGTCCCAGCAGAGCAGCTCTCTGTCTGGAAGCTTCTGTTCATCCTTGATGGTCTGGATGAAAGCAGACTTGCTTTGGACTTCATCAACAATGAGGTTGTGTGTGATGTCTCACAGAAGGCATCGGTCAACGTGCTGCTGACGAACCTCATCAAGGGGAACCTGCTTCCCTCGGCTCTCGTCTGGATAACTTCCAGACCTGCAGCAGCCAATCAGATCCCTCCTACTCGTGTTGACAGGCTGACAGAAGTACGAGGCTTCACCGACCCCCAGAAGGACGAGTACTTCAGGAGGAGGTTCAGTGATGAAGAGCAGTCCAGCACCATCATCTCACACATCAAGACCTCCAGGAGCCTCCACATCATGTGTCTAATCCCAGTCTTCTGCTGGATCACTGCTACAGTTCTGGACCACATGTGGACCACAGACCAGAGAGGCGAGCTGCCCAAGACCCTGACCGACATGTACTCACACTTCCTGCTGGTCCAGAACAAGAAGAAGAAGCAGAAGTACCATGAGGGACATGAGACGAGTCCTCAGGAGCTGATGGAGGCTGACGGGGAATTTCTTCTGAAGCTGGGGAGGCTGGCGTTTGAACATCTGGAGAAAGGAAGCATCATGTTCTACCAAGAAGACCTGGAGCAGTGTGGTCTTGATGTCACGGAGGCCTCTGTGTTCTCAGGAGTCTGTACAGAGATCTTCAGAAGAGAGAGTGTGATCTTCCAGAAAAACGTCTACTGCTTTGTTCATGTGAGTGTTCAAGAGTTTCTGGCTGCCGTCTACATGTTCCACTGTTTCACACACAGGAAGACAAAGGTACTGGAGGATTTCATGGGAGAAGACTACACGTTTTCATCTATGGAGGACTTCCTGGTGAGAGCAGTGGCGAAATCCCTCAAAAGTAGAAATGGCCACCTGGACCTGTTTGTCCGCTTCCTTCATGGCCTCTCTCTGGAGTCCAACCAGAGACTCTTAGGAGGCCTGCTGGGTCAGACAGACAACAGTCCAGAAACCATCCAGAGAGCCATCAACAAACTGAAGAGGATGTGCTGTCATTTTGCCTCTCCTGACAGAAGCATCAACATCTTCCACTGTCTGATGGAGATGAAGGACCTCTCAGTCCATCAGGAGATCCAGGAGTTCATGAAGTCAGAGAACAGATCAGAGAAGAAACTCTCAATGATCCAGTGCTCAGCTCTGTGCTACATGCTGCAGATGTCAGAGGAGGTTCTGGATGAGTTGGACCTGAAGAACTACAACACATCAGATGGGGGACGACGGAGACTGATTCCAGTTGTGAGGAACTGCAGAAAGGCTGAGTGAGTCCAGATGTGATTAACTTCATTAATCAGTGTTGATCAGTAGTTTAGTTCTTCAAATATATAAACTATAAAATTCATAATATTCTTAACCTTTTGCACCCCAAGCCCATTATCGGACAAGAAAAGAGAAAAATAAGTCAAGTAACGTTACCTAAGGGATCTCCGGAACCACAACGTTGATTAACTTCATTTAAATTGCTACAACACAGTACAGCATTGTGGGAAGAGTTCTATCGGCTCAGAAAAAAATCTACTTACCGTTAGGTTTATGTAATTACATAAACCCCGTAACCTCGCCGTCACATCCGCGTGGTGGCCGTAACGTTTCACTAGATCGTTCATAAGTACACTTTAGAAAGTCAGATTTCAATAAAAGACACCTCTTCGTAACCCTACAAACTTGTAGGAGTCTAATAAAGCAGTATAGATCCTTGTGTGTAGTATATTACTACCTGATGAATCCCAATGCAGCTGGACTGTTTTTTTCCCTTCCTACTCCCTGTAACGTTTTCGACTGCGCCGGCTTCCGTGATCGGGGGAGGTTGCTTAGAACGCGTCACACGTCTTAAGCGGAAGTTTATGCACAGTGAGATACCCAACATGCCCCAATCCGACCATGTTTTGGCAGAAAGGTTATAACTTTTCCATTTTTGAACCGAACAACACCGTTTTTTGACTGAAACTCCTTCCTAAAATGCCTGAAATGTGTTTTCACTGTCAAGTTCTATTTATTTATTCTATTTATTTCTGATGATTGTTCTCTTTGATGTTGATGTGATTCTTCCTCTATTCATCTTCCTTTGGGTGATGGAGGCGACATGTGAACCTGATACAACACATGAAGGACTTTAGAGGTCGTGTTGGAGGTTTTATCTCAGCAGCTTTTGATCACAACATAGATCAGTGTTTTACTGTCATCACTTCCTGTGCTTTAGTTACATGAGGAGCTTCTGCAAAGTCTTTGACATCATCACACTTACAGGTAACACCTGATTATTTAAGAGCTTAAATGAGATCTGTATCAGGCCACACCCCCTTCTTAAAAACAGGACCAGAAAACAAAAACAAAGCAACTTGAATTCAGGGTTCTACCTTTAGATTGTTGAAATACATTTACATGAAAATGATTTTAATGTAACTGTTCTCCACTAAACTAAACACACAGAACAATAGAACACAATGAAGTGAGATGTGAGGTCCTGAAGTCTGTTACTAGAGTGAAGAAGACAACATGGAGGAGACAAGAAGAGCTCAGGAGGACAGTGTTCATACTACTTCATAGCCAGTGGGCTGTAATGATGGAGTACTGAGGCCACAAAAAAGGCCCACATGTTTTGATGACATCATGTTGAAAATAATTAGGTGAAAAATATTGCGACCTCGTTGTTTTTTTAATTGTGTTTGTTAGATGATCAGTAAAGCAGTTTAACGACAAAATGTCATGTCCCGGGATAGGGATGTCATGTGTACAGATTGTAAAGCCCTCCGAGGCAAACTTGTATTTGTGATGTTGGGCGATATAAAATAAACTGAATTGAATTAAAATATCTCAACATTAATATTTAACATGTACAGCTGAAATATGATCCATTAGTTTGTTTCCCTGAATGTTCCGGTGATGGAGGTGAACCTGACAGCAGTAGGTAGCTATAGTGGACATGTTTTGTCATGGAGCAGGCCTCATGCTACCTTAATGGAGACAGACCTGGGATCAGATCCCACTGACAGACTGACATCATGGAAGCCTCAATGTAACGACACTCTGTCTCCCTTCATCTGCACATTCAAGAAACACTCAGATTAAAGTCTGCAGACCAGAGAGAGATGAGTTCTTGTTTCATGTGAAACACAGTGAGCGGAGAGTAGCTGAACCACTGATGTGAAGAGATAATGTTCATCAGCACAGGAAGCAGGAAGTACAATTAAATGTTTCACCATAACAATTTGTAATATTTGTGTCATTACAGACTTTCTAACTGTAGACTCTCAGAGACTCACTGTGAAGTTGTGGCCTCAGCTCTGAAGTCTAACCCCTCCAGTCTGAGAGAACTGGACCTGAGTGACAACAACCTGCAGGATTCAGGAGTGAAGCTTCTGTCTGCTGGACTGGAGAGTCCTCACTGTAGACTGGAGGTTCTGAGGTCAGTTCACTGACTGGAGGTTTCAGGCTGGAGAAGACAAAGTCAAAGGTCTCTGTTGTGATTACTAGAACTAGAGGTCAGCTGAGAGCAGTCGTAGTGCTAGTGGCTCTTCAACAAGTGATGCTGATGAATGACATCATCAAGCTACAGATGTAGAAGCTTCTAACTTATTTAACTTGAGTTCTTCTTGACAGCAGGTCTACCTGTTGTTCTGGGTTCATGTTGAGTCTCATTATCTGGAGCCAACAACCTTCAACACATGTTGTTCTTAAAGGGCCGGTTCCTCTTCGTTCAGGTCTTTCTCAACACAGTACTCACGAGTCCAAATGTCCCTTCAAGAGTTCTTGGTGTCTGTCATCGGTCCAGACTGTCTGTGATGTTCCAGGACTAAATCCACAGTCTAGTTCTGTGGAGGACACACTTGTGAAGTGGATCTGAACCAATGTGAGGCTTCACATGCATCAAGTCAGTCTGTGTTTGACACTGGATGTATTTAAAGCTCTCATCAGGTTTGCTTCTCAATACTTCTGGCTCCGTTCCCTCAGTGAGGAAGCTTCCTGAGATAAACCACTATGTGAAGTGGTTTAGTCCATCGACTGTGGCCGAGCAGTGTTGAGCTCCACATTTACAACCTGAGTCTAACCAGAAGAATACGACACTGGAGGATTCACTCTGAACCTCTTCAGCACTGTTCTCCTCTTTTGTTCCCATCAGGTTCTTTTGAATAAACCATTATAATAGAAACATCAGAACTAGGTGTCTCCACCGCTGGTGGAGTTTAAGAGGCGGAGTCACTCCGTCTTTATGGAAGCAGCAGCACATAGTCTTCAATATTTTTAAGATATTTTTTACACTTTGTATTTTACACTGTTTAACTGCATCCTGTTGACTTCAGGTGTTTGGAGTTTCCTTTTTCTAAACTTCTACATTCTGAACCTTCTTCAGCTCTGAACAGATTATTAACCACTGAAGGATTTCAAGAAGGAACGTTTAAAGTTACATCTTTTATTCTTCATTCAGGTTGATGAAGTGCAGCTTGTCAGAGATCAGCTGTTCTTCTCTGGCCTCAGCTCTGACGTCCAACCCCTCCAGTCTGAGAGAACTGGACCTGAGAGGAAACGACCTGCAGGATTCAGATGTGAAGCTGCTGTCTGCTGGACTGGAGAGTCCTCTCTGGAGACTGGAGACTCTGAGGTCAGTAGAGGGTTGGAGTCGATCCATGCTGGTTCCAGCAGAGTTGAACTCAACACAGATCCAGTATTTCCTTAAGACCTGAAGGCGACTGTTGTTGTTGTTGTGTTCAGGTGTGCAGGAAATAACGATGTTTAGCAGCTGACAGCATCTCCACATGTCCAGAGACAGAGGTCCTCACTCATCAATCTGATCAGTTCTCTCTCAGTGGAATGTTTCTAAGGAGATGAGACGTTCACATGTCACTGAGACTGTGGTTTTTATCAGCTCTAAGCCCTAACAGCAGTGAATCCATCACTACAGTGATCAGTGACCACCTCTCTGTTTCTGCAGTCGTGATGCGTTCAGGGCCCACAGCTCTTTATGTCCACTGTGTACTTGTGAAAGCTGCAGAGGGAACAGACCTGATGTCCAGAGACTCTGCAGGTGTGAGAGCTTGGAGCTCAGAGTGTTCCCTCCAATACGTTCACATGAGAGCTGAAAGGACTCAATCCTGCTGCTCTTTCCCTGACTGACAGCTGATGAAGGGAGTCTCTGGAGACACTGATCCATCTCTTCTTCTTCTCTCCTCAGATGGAAGTGAGTCCACCATCATCTCAGAGTTCCTCTGGACCGGATCAGAGGATCATCAGTGGATCTGGACTCCACCAGGACCTGGGCTTTGGTTCCTTCATGTGTTCTGACCCTAAAGTGTCAGATAAGTTGTGTTCATGACATCATCACAGTAGACATCATGTAAATGCTCCTGCTTTGGTTCCTGTTGCAGCGCCTCCCTGTGGATCGATGGAGTTCTGTACTTCATTGACTCATATTCCTCAATTACAGTGGCAGTTTATATCACATGTATAAAGTGACCTTATTACCACCAGTACCAGCCTGTCCTCGTTATAACAGATGCATGTTAGCTTGTAACAAACAGAAAGAAGATAAAAGCTGAACCTGAATCCAATCAAGGCTTCACTTTAGTTCCTCGGCTGACAAACAGATTCATATTTACAGTTGATATCCATGAATCATGTCACCAGGAGAATAATAACCTGACTCTCTGCTTGTTCTCTACGTGGAAGGCAGGAAACAGGCAGCCTACTATTTGGACCCAGGCAGAGGGGCATAGCCTATAAAAAGAGGTGGAAGCTCACCTGGGCCTTTCTTCCTGGTTACCAGACACACCTGAGAGCAGCTGAGGCCTTTGTTGAGGACTTCAGTTTAAAATGTGTTATTTATCTCCCTGTCTGTGAGGGACGACCTCTTGGAGTGATTGCTCAGCACATCAGTCAATGAATAAGATGCCAGTCAGCTGCATGTTTCCAGCTGGGGGAGGTCCAGTAAGGTAGATCTACTATCATAATGTATGTTTTATAAAATGTTTTTGTAAAGGTTCCTTTAGAGCAGCAACCACTGGTTTCCCATACATGTTAGGTTTTAGTGTTCTTTTTAAATAATCAACTCAATGTGTCTTTTCTGGTTTATTTCTATTGTGGGGCTTTGTGCTGTGCTGAAGGAGGCACACAGTGGTAGAGCAGCCATCTTGATGGCATGGTATAGTGTGGTTTGAGTCCCCTTAGCTACCTGTGAGTAGATACATTTTATTTTATTTGGTTTGCATGCAGTGGTTTAATCATAATTTGCCTCCATATTTTGAAACGATTGACTTTTTATTTTACGTCTCAGTCTACATTGACCTCCCTGATGGTTTAGCTCCACATGGTTTACTTTCTGCTTTGTTCTCTTCTTTTGATTTATGTATTCAATGTATAATTCACTCCCTTTTTGTCGTCTACATTTAGGCCTTCTTTTGAAACTCACTTGTTGAGTTTATTATTTCATGCATAAAATCTGTATTTTCGGTGTCGTCGTCTCTGGGTCTTGTGCGTTGAGTCTCACCGGGCCACATTTAGTTTATTACAGATTAATGTGAGAGCCTGCTAGTCGTCACATTTCATGTCTGAACTCTGTTAACGTGTATACATTGGATCCCTGATGGAGCCTCCTCCGGAATTTTTTTTTTTAGTTGAGGAACAGTTCCCAGCTTCATTCATTGTTTATTCTGACCGCAGTGACCTGAACTTTAAAAGACAACAGAATAAGAATATAATCAGAATATAAGGATTTATATTATCAACTCTGAGGAGCTTCTTCCCTCAGAAAGTTGAATCAGTCGTTATCACAGTGTTCTGGTTCCTCATGATGGAGCTGGATTAGAAAAGAAACCTGATTTAATAAGACATAGTTTAGTTTTAATGTCAGAGAAATGATTTACTCACATGACATCACACTGTTATGTGCGCACAGAGTTTTTTATAATCAATGTTTTTATATCTTTATGTATTTTATGTTCAAGTCTTTTTTCCTCCTGCAACAATAAAGTTGACGCAAAATGAATCTCAAAAAGAGTCGTGATCTCTTCATGCAGTTACATCCTGAGTTGTTAAGAAAACTTCTCTTTGTTTTATACACTTTGAAATAACAACGTAGAGTCCGACATGAAAACTGTGACGTCCGACGTCCAAACTAAAATAAAAGACATTATTGTCTTTGTGGACACGACTACTCTTTTTGTGTGTGTGTGTGTGTGTGTGTGTGTGTGTGTGTGTGTGTGTGTCGTTCTCACACAAAGTTGCAACAGTAGACTGAAGACCCTAAGGGTTAAACAGTCGGCTGGTGCGCTTTATAGTTGCAGTGAAAGTGTTAGTCCTGCAAGAAAACGGTTTATTTTATTTTTTAATTTCAAGTTTTAATTTGAAAGAGACAGAGAGAGAGGCTCGACGGCCAACAGGTGTACTTCCATCATACAGGTGACCAGCAGGCAGAGAAGGGTCAAGTCTCAGAACACCAGCCCACCGCACTGGACCACCACCTCGACTGGATCCCCGTGGAGAAAACCATCTGGTTTTAATCATGGAGTTAGACTCTTTCACCAACCATCTGAACAACTGGAAGATAAGTCACCAAACACAACGAGAACCGACCGTCACACACGGCCGGGACGACCTTATTTATCTTACGCTATCAGCTAGTATCAAACTACAGAGAATAATACATTCATGACAAACTCTTGCGAGGGGATTTAATACGTATGAATCGCTCCTGGCCTGTAGACACACAGCCAGAGGTCAACCAGTCACAGTGATCTCTCTCTAGTTAGTTACACCAAATACATGTCCGTTATCTAAGTGTACCTTTATATAGTTATCAGTGGGTGTAGCCGTGGTGGATGAGCCTCTAACTCACCTCTCTGGTCGTCCTGAAGCTCCGCCTCGGGCTCTCAGGTGGATCCATCAAGCAGAATGAAAGAAGACGAAAGAAAAGGCGATGGACGCGCTGGTTTGATTTAGACTGAGATACAATCTATATGTATTTCAACAAAAGTACTTTGAAGGAAAACTGAAAAGATAGGAGAATAGAGGCTCAACTGAAAGTGGAGAACATCATTGATTCAACTACCCTACGTATTGCTACGACTCTTCACCTCACACGCCTAAACACATCGGACTAAACTCGTGACTTTTGGTCTTTTATCTGACCTCTTGACCCCTCACAGGGTGCTGAGGGAAATGATCTTTCTCAAAGCCCCCAACTTTTCTGCTCTTTTTCACTTTTTCACACCTCAGTTTCACAGCCTCGTGTTCGCTCATCTTTACAATCTCAAAACCCACATGGTTGTACAGAAACTAAATGAACATTTAACATCACTTTCATACACATGTATTTGAATAAACACAAGATTTTTAACCTTTCAGGCTCCACATTAAAACTTGACAAGCGTTGATTATATGTCAAGAGTACTTTCTCAGTATCCTGTACTCTCATGCAAACCACATTATATTCCACCCTGAGCATCACCACATTATATAATAACGAAACAACAGCAGAGCACTTTCATATATTTACTGCGTTTTGTAGATATCATTTGCGTACTTTTTACTCAAGAGTTTTAATGGTGGTACTTTTACTTCACACAACAACAGACGGAGAACTCTCCAGAAGGACTCTGCAGCGATGATGATGAAGACTGTAAAACAGGAACTCTGTGAGCTTCATCCTGCAGACGACCAGCCGAGAGACTCTTCATGGACAAACGCTGGACGAGTCAGAAATACCTCAAAGCAGAAGAATGAAATATGAAACGCTGAGAATTAATACGGTGAGCAGCGTAAAAAGAGGTCAGAGGTCAGAAAAACTCAACGACGTCGTTTCCTTCTAAATCCTCCAAAAGGTTGGAGCGGTTTCCCCGCAGGCTGAACCACGAGTGAAAGGTTTGAGCGCGTCGCCACCTGGTGGAAGAACTGGAGAACAACAACCTGCCGACTGAGGAGAAACGACTGCGGGTCGAGTTTGAGACCAAAACCAGAGGGAAAGGTTTCATATAAAACTCTTCAATAGTTGGAATGAAGAAAGGCACAGTTAGTGATTCTAACAGAAAAGCCAACTTGTCTTTTCTAAATGTTTTCATGGTCGTTACTCTGTGGAAACACAACCTTCCTGTTCTTTGCTCCTGATTCATTAACGCAGCGACCAGAGGAAACAAACCATCGTATAGAGACCTTCAAGCACACCGTGACTCCAGTGAAGAAGAAGATCATTACAAAGTTAGGAGTGATGTTGTAATGCAGATGGAGGTGATATCCATGAGCTGATGTATCAATGCAGCATAATGCATGAAACTGATGTCTGGGAGGTGGATCCTCCATCAAGGTCCAAGTCCTGGTTCTTCCTGGAGGACTTCACACCGTGCAGCTGCTCCTCTCTCACCTGTTGGTCGTCCTCAGGCAGCTTTTCTTCCACATTCACTTCATCTGATGAGAGAAGAAGTGAAAGAGAAAGAAAGAGAATCCTGAATTCTTAACTCTCCTCCTGACGTGATCTTAACAGCTCAACACAAATGTTCTCTGTCCATGAGGACGCGCTCCTCGTGAGACCAGACTGGACCGGACCAGAGTTTGATGAATGGGGACATTGTGTACAGTACTCACATGTTGAGGGTTTGGCAGCTGTGATGACGTTGTTGTAGCCGGTCCTGTAGAGATGAACACAGCACCAAGAGGGATGGAACAGGTTTAAAATAACAGAAGTAATGCTTTGCATCACGTCCTCACCGCAAACACAACAGCTGACTGCAGTCAGGTTCTGTGTCATCAGTCCAGATCCAAAACACAAGGAACCACAACAAACTACCCATTTCACTCTACTGTGAAGTCCCATGCTAAGCTAGGCTAACCATGGGCAGCGCTACAGTTCCAACACTGCAGAAACCCAGGGCTGGATTACCAGTAGAAATACCTTGAATCCCAGTACAGGAGCCTCTGTTCATTGGCTGTGAGGGTTCTGATGTGTTGTTGCTATAGCAACTGGTGCTGGTGGGTTAGGGAAGTAAAGGGACCCCCAAGGGAGAAACCCATTGACCTCTATGGGTTTAGTTCAATACTGCTGGAACCAGCATGGACCGACTCCAACATTCTACTGACCTCAGAGTCTCCAGTCTGTAGTGAGGACTCTCCACCAGATCAGACAGCAGCTTCACTCCTGAAGCCTGCAGGTCATTTCCTCTCAGGTCCAGTTCTCTCAGACTGGAGGGGTTTGACTTCAGAGCTGATATCAGAGAAGAACAGCTGATCTCTGACAAGCTGCAGTACTCCAACCTGAATAAAGAATAAAAGATGAAGATCATAATCGTTCATAACCATCAGATGTGTTGAGGTTTAAATGTGTAGCTCAACATGACGATGTCCTCATCAAGGAGCTTTTCTCTTTGTCATTGTGTTCTTGTGGATCATCATCATGTCAGCCTTCTACAGACATCATCACATGTCAGCACAACATTCATAACCTGTTGATGTCCACACAGATGAAGACCATGCTGCTGCTCTCAGGTCTGCAGCTGCAGGATCACAACCTTATTGATCCTTTAAACAGCTGCTGCTGGAATATGACGTCATCTCTATGTGTTCTTACAGATTAATATCAACAATCAGACAATATTTGTGAAAACACATTTAAATGAACAGAAACCAAAGAAATATTTACTTCATCAAGTAAACGTTATAAATATGAAACAAATATTAGTTCAGAGGATCTTCTGTTTACAGATTTGACCATTTACCAAAAATCACAAACAATAGACAGATTATGTTCATAAATTATTTTAACAGTTATTTGCTTCAAAGTTAATAAATGTTTGGTTCTTTACGTGAGATTAAATTACCTTGTATTAAATGAACATTGAGTCACTCAAATATAATATATATAATATTCATCATGTGTAACATGTATAATATTCATGAAGTATAATATATATAATATAAATCAAGTATAATATATAATATTCATGAAGTATGATATATAATATTTATTAAGTATAAAATATATAATATTCATGAAGTATAATATATATAATATTTATTAAGTATAATATATATATAATATTCATCAAGTATAATATATATAATATTTATTAAGTATAATATATATATAATATTCATCAAGTATAATATATATATATAATAGTCAACAAGTATAATATATAGTAGTCATCAAGTAAAATATATAATAGTCATCAAGTATAATATATATAATATTCATCAATAGTCTAGAGAAGGCTTAGCTGGCCTTGACGGCGACCACTGATATTGATCCAGGTTCTTCAGAGCAGATCATAATGCTCTGAAGAAAGTATCAAAATGATTATGTTCTTAAATTACTTAAACAGTTATTTGCTTAAAAGTTAATAAATGTTTGGTTCTTTACGTGAGATTAAATTAATATTGAGCCACTCAAGTATAATATATACATAATATTCATGAAGTATAATATATATATATATATATATATATATATATATATATATATATATATATATATATATATATATATATATATATATACTATTTATTAAGTATAATATACATAATATTCATCAATAGTCTTTTTGTGTCTCTATGAGTGACCTTGTGTAGGTGAAGGTCAGGGGGCCCCTGATACTTTTGGCCCCTGACACTTTTGGCCCCTGACACTTTTGGCCCCTGACACTCGGGGCCCCTGACACTCGGGGCCCCTGACACTTGGGGCCCCTGACACTTGGGGCCCCTGACACTTTGGGCCCCTGACACTTTGGGCCCCTGACACTTTGGGCCCCTGACACTTTGGGCCCCTGACACGTTGTACATTTCATGACTGTAGAGGACGACATGCAGACAACGAGGCAGCTGATGTGAAGTGGAACATATTACCAGAACATGTACCACTTGATGATCAATACGTAGATAATCAATACAGTTATTGATTAAACATGAAGGTGCTACACTGGCAGCAGACAGTGAACCCACCTCAGAGTCTCCAGTCTACAGTGAGGACTCTCCAGAAAACCACTCAGCAGCTTCACTCCTGAATCCTGCAGCTTGTTTCTACTCAGGTCCAGTTCTCTCAGACTGGAGGGGTTTGACTTCAGAGCTGATATCAGAGAAGAACAGCTGATCTCTGTCATCTCACAGCCATTCAGCCTACAAGCACACAAAACAACACACAGAGTTTATTATAAAATACACAATGAATCATTATTTTCATCATAAACTTGAGTGTCTTTCTTTTTGTTTCTTCTTCTTTTGTAAACAGACATTTAGTTAAAATCATGTCCCTGTAAACACATTAAAATCCTGATTCCAGTGAAATGAGTTCTTCCAGTGCAGTAGAAGCTCTAACAAACTTGTTGGACAACCTGTGATTTTGATGTGAATCTCTTATCAACGTGGAGCCCTGGCCTGTCACTGTCAGCTTTAACACAAATAGTCCTTATATGGTGTCAGAGTGAAGGAACCTAAACTCCGGACGCAGTAACGAGCTGTGAGGCCCTGCGGTGAGCCTCAGCCTGACAACAGTAAAGCAGAAGTGGAGTATGGGCTCCTATAGTCCTACCGGTCGACAGGGTGAAAGTACAGACCGCAGGAAGCAGGCCGTTCAGATGTGTAGAACAGATTAGATCTCTTAGTGGATCAGGTGGCTGAGAAGCTGACCTGCAGGATCCTCTCAAGGGTCAGGGGTCATCAATTAGACTTTTCGGTTGGGGGTTCTACGGTTTGTTCTGTGTGGTTTGGTTCTCTTTACAGGTTGAAGATGATATGTGTGTGTTTTATTTTTTTAATATAATCTAGTGATGCTCAGGGTGGACGAGAACGTGTCTGCTGGAGACCGTGATCCACCTTGCAGAAGAGTACAGGATAGTGGGAAGAGACTCTTGACATATAACCAATGCTTGGCAAGTGTTAATATGTGACTTGAAAAGGTTAAAACTATGGTGGTTCTTCAAATAACCTTTGTAGTAAAGTGATGATAACATGTTCATGTTGACCCTGTACATGTGTGAGGACTGAGAGGATGAGCAGAAACGAGGCTGATGAGACTGCGGTGTAAAGAAGGAGAAGCAACACAGGAAAGAGCGGAGGTTCAAGAAGGCCCAGTGCTTCAGCCCCTCAGAAATGAGGGGGGTCCGAGTTGAAATTTGGAACATAATAATAAGTTTTAGGTCAGTTGCGTTTGGGCGAGTTAGGTGAATAGACGCAGCGATGCTTTGGTGAAGTTGAATCAATTAGTTTTCTCTGCACTTTCAGTAGAGCCTCCGTCCTCCTATCTTCTCCGTTTTCTTTGAAGTCCTGTCGAGGTTGCATTTGTAACTTGTACATCCTTTTTCTATCTTTGGTGAAATAAATATTGATTGATATCCAAGTTTAAATCAAGTCAGCGCGTCCGTAGCTCCTTTTCCGTCTTCTTCAATTCTTGGCATCGAGCCACCAGAGCCAGAGGCGGAGCTTCTCGTCTACCCGCCCCGGCAGCCCCCGAGGTAAGTTAGAGGTTAATCCATCACGCCTACACAAACTGATGAATATACAGGATACACTGACATGACAGACACATATTTGGTGTAACTATTATAGAGAGAGAGATCACTGGGCCTGGATGACCTCTGGTTCCTACGCCGGGCACCGCAGGCTGGGAGAGGGATTTATAAGTATGTATAATATTTATTAAGTATAATAGATATAATATTTATTAAGTATAATATATATATAACATTCATTAAGTATCAATAGTCGTTTTGTGTCTCTATGAGTGACCTTGTGTAGTTGAAGGTCAGTGGGCCCCTGATACTTTTGGCCCCTGACACTTTTGGCCCCTGACACTTTTGGCCCCTGACACTTTTGGCCCCTGACACTTTGGGCCCCTGACACGTTGTACATTTCATGACTGTAGAGGACGACATGCAGACAACGAGGCAGCTGATGTGAAGTGGAACATATTACCAGAACATGTACCACTTGATGATCAATACGTAGATAATCAATACAGTTATTGATTAAACATGAAGGTGCTACACTGGCAGCAGACAGTGAACCCACCTCAGAGTCTCCAGTCTACAGTGAGGACTCTCCAGAAAACCACTCAGCAGCTTCACTCCTGAATCCTGCAGCTTGTTGTCACTCAGATCCAGTTCTCTCAGACTGGAGGGGTTTGACTTCAGAGCTGATATCAGAGAAGAACAGCTGATCTCTGACAAGCTGCAGCTCTTCAACCTGAAAAAAGAATAAAGATGAAGATCAGAATCATTCATAACCATCAGATGTGTTGAGGTTTAAATGTGTAGCTCAACATGACGATGTCCTCATCAAGGAGCTTTTCTCTTTGTCATTGTGTTCTTGTAGATCATCATCATGTCAGCCTTCTACAGACATCATCACATGTCAGCACAACATTCATAACCTGTTGATGTCCACACAGATGAAGACCATGCTGCTGCTCTCAGGTCTGCAGCTGCAGGATCACAACCTTATTGATCCTTTAAACAGCTGCTGCTGGAATATGACGTCATCTCTATGTGTTCTTACAGATTAATATCAACAATCAGACAATATTTGTGAAAACACATTTAAATGAACAGAAACCAAAGAAATATTTACTTCATCAAGTAAACGTTATAAATATGAAACAAATATTAGTTCAGAGGATCTTCTGTTTACAGATTTGAGCATTTACCAAAAATCATAAACAATAATTTACATGATCAACTAACTGAGGACATTTTCTACAATTTCTTAAAGAAACAAGTCTTTGTGACTACAGACTACATTTAGTTCAAGAAACATGAAACATGAACAAAACAAATATTCAACAAACTCATCACAGTGAATGTTCACATGAACCTGGAGCACAACAGGTTGCTAAGAGATGTGAACTGATGATGCTTTCTATCACTTTTAGACATCTGATACTAAATGTATTGATCAGTATTGATCCAGGTTCTTCAGAGCAGATCAGAACATATTCAAAGTTATTTAAAAATACAAAATGCTCTGGAAGAAAGTATGAAAATGATTATGTTCTTAAATTACTTTAACAGTTATTTGCTTCAAAGTTAATAAATGTTTGGTTCTTTACTCCTCCTATGAATCGCCACCTTAACGTGGTGGAGGAGTTTGAGTGGCTCAGTGATCCTGGGAGCTATGTTGTCCGGGGCGTCAGCCCCTGGTAGGGTCTTCCAAGGCAAACAGGTCTCGGGGGAGAGCCCAGACTAAGAGCGGTTCAAAAAAACCCTGATGAATAGCAGCCCACGGTCTATAGCTACCTCGCCCGGACAAGGGAAACCGGGGCACCCTCCCGGAGCCAGACTCAGGAGGGGAGCTCGTCGGCGAGCGTCTGGTGGCCGGGCTTTTGCCCATGGGGCCCGGTCGGGCTCAGCCCGAAGAAACAACATGGAGCAGCAGTCACCCCGTGGACCCACCACCCGCGGGGAGAATTATCGGGGTCGGGTGCTATGCAGACCGGGCGGCGGGCCAGGCAGGAGACCTGGGCGAGCCGATCGCCGGCAGCATAGACTAGCTCTAGGGACGTGGAACGTCACCTCGCTAGCGGGGAAAGAGCCGGAGCTGGTGGAGGAGGTGGAGCGGTACCAGCTAGATATAGTTGGGCTCGCCTCCACGCACAGCGTGGGCTCTGGAACCAAGCTCCTGGAGAAGGGTTGAACTTTGTCCTTTTCTGGAGTTGCCCAGGGTGAGAGGCGCCGGGCGGGAGTGGGGATAATCACGAGCCCCCGGCTGAGCGCCGCTATGTTGGAGTTTTCCCCGGAGAACGAGAGGGTCGCCTCCCTGCGCCTACGGGTTGCAGGGAGTAAAGCTCTGACTGTTGTTTGTGCTTATGCACCGAACAGCAGTTCGGAGTATCTGGCCTTCTTGGAGTAGGTGGGAGGGGTCCTGGAAAGGGCGCCGCCTGCCGACTCCATAGTTCTCCTGGGAGACTTCAACGCTCACGTGGGCAATGACAGAGAAACCTGGCGGGGCGTGATTGGGAGGAATGGCTTGCCCGATCTGAACCCGAATGGTGTTTTGTTGTTGGACTTCTGTGCTAGCCACAGTTTGTCCATAATAAACACCATGTTCGAGCATAAGGTGGCTCATAAGTGTACCTGGTACCAGAACACCTTAGGCCGGAGATCAATGATCGACTTTGTAGTCGTATCATCTGATCTGCGGCCGTATGTCTTGGACACTCGGGTGAAGAGAGGAGCAGAGCTGTCAACTGATCACCACCTGGTGGTGAGTTGGATCAGATGGCGGGGGAGTCGGCTAGAAAGACCTGGCAAGCCCAAACGTGTAGTGAAGGTGAACTGGGAACGTCTGGCGGAGGATCCTGTCCGGGAGGTCTTCAACTCCCACCTCCGGAAAAACTTCTCACAAATCCCGAGGGAGGCTGGGGACATGGAACCCGAGTGGACCATGTTCAAAGCCTCTATTGTGGACGCAGCTGCTCAGAGCTGTGGCCGGAAGGTCATCGGTGCTTGTCGTGGCGGCAACCCGAGAACCCGGTGGTGGACACCGGGGGTGAGGGAAGCCGTCAAACTGAAGAAGGAGGCCTTTCGGGCCTGGCTGGCCCAGGGGTCTCCTGAAGCAGCTGACGGGTACCGGCAGGCCAGAAGGGCTGCAGCTGCAATGGTCGCGGATGCTAAAACTCGGGCATGGGAGGAGTTCGGGGAGGCCATGGAGAAGGACTTTCGGTTGGCCTCAAGGAAGTTCTGGCAAACCATCCGACGGCTCAGGAAGGGAAAGCAGGGCCTACCCCAGGCTGTTCTCAGCAGGGGGGGGGAACTGCTGACCCGGACTGGGGACATCGTCGGGCGGTGGAAAGAGCACTTTGAGGAACTCCTAAACCCGGCTAACATGTCCCCCGGAGAGGGGGCAGCGCCGGAAGTCTTTGGGGTGGTTTCTCCCATATCCCTGGCAGAGGTCGCTAAGGTAGTCAAAAAGCTCCTTGGTGGCAAGGCGCCAGGGGTGGATGAGATCCGCCCTGAGATGCTGAAAGCGCTGGACATTGTTGGGCTGTCTTGGATGACACGCCTTTTCAGTGTCGCATGGGGGTCGGGAACAGTGCCCATGGACTGGCAGACCGGGATGGTGGTTCCCATCTTCAAGAAGGGGGACCGGAGAGTGTGCTCAAACTATCGTGGCATCACACTGCTCAGCCTCCCGGAAAAAGCTTATGCCAGGGTGCTGGAAAGGAGGCTCCGACCGCCTGTCGAACCTCAGATTCAAGACGAGCAGTGCGGATTCCGTCCCGGTCGTGGAACAGTGGACCAGCTCTTTACCCTTGCAAGACTACTGGAGGGGTCCTGGGAGTTTGCCCAACCAGTCTACATGTGCTTTGTGGACTTGGAGAAGGCTTTCGACCGGGTCTTTCTGGGGTTTTTGTGGGGGGTGCTGCGGGAGTATGGGGTGCCGGACCCGTTGGCACGGGCTATCCGGTCTCTGTACGCCTGCAGTAGGAGCTGTGTTCGTATCCTCGGTAATAAGTCAGACACGTTCCCGGTGGGTGTTGGCCTCCGCCAGGGCTGCCCTTCATCACCGGTCCTGTTCGTGACTTTCATGGACAGGATATCTAGGCGCAGCCAGGGGGCGGAGAGGATCCGGTTCGGGAGTCTCGGGATCGCCTCTCTGCTGTTCGCGGATGATGTGGTCCTGTTTGCCTCCTCGGACCGTGACCTCCAGCATTCACTGGGGCGTTTTGCAGCCGAGTGTGAAGCAGCAGGGATGAGAGTTAGCGCCTCCAAATCTGAGGCCATGGTGCTCTGCCGGAAACCGGTGGATTGCTCCCTCCAGGTGGGGACAAACTGCCTACCCCAAGCGAAGGAGTTCAAGTATCTCGGGGTCTTGTTCACGAGTGAGGGTAAGGTGGAGCGGGAGATCGACAGACGGATCGGTGCGGCTGCAGCAATAAAACAGGCGCTGTACCGGTCCGTCTTGGTGAAGAGGGAGCTGAGCCGGAAGGCGAAGCTCTCCATTTACTGGTCGGTCTATGTTCCAACCCTCACCTATGGTCACAAACTCTGGGTCGTGACCAAAAGAACGAGATCTCGAATACAAGCGGCCGAAATGAGCTTCCTCCGCAGGGTGGCCGGGCTCAGCCTTAGAGATAGGGTAAGGAGCTCGGACATCAGGAGGGAGCTTGGAGTCGAGTCGCTGCTCCTTCGTGTCGAAAGGAGTCAGCTGAGGTGGTTCGGGCATCTAGTCAGGATGCCTCCTGGACGCCTCCCATTAGAGGTTTTCCAGGCACGTCCAACTGGTAGGAGACCCCGGGGAAGACCGAGGACACGCTGTGGGGGGTTATATCTCCCGGCTGGCCTTGGAACGCCTCGGGAACCCCCAGAATGAGCTGGAAAGTGTTGCGGGTGAGAGGGAAGCCTGGGTCGGCCTGCTGAACCTGCTGCCACCGAGACCCGACCCCGGATAAGCGGCTGATAATGGATGGATGGATGGATGGTTCTTTACGTGAGATTAAATTACCTTTTATTAAATTAATATTGAGTCACTCAAGAATAATATATATATAATATTCATCAAGTATAATATATATATAATATTCATCAAGTATAAGGCCCGTGATACTTTGGGCCTGTTGAGTGATCGAGGAAGAATATGAAAGTAAAAAAGTCTAACTATTATAAACCTATAATCATTTTCTTTTTCTGTATAACTATTGAACATATATACTGTTTAGTTTTTATTTCAATTATAGTTTGTGATTAGACCACATAAAATGCATAGGATGCTATGAGTTGCTATGTTTTATAATCTTTTCTATATTATAGTATTGTAAAAAGCTCTCCTGTGTAATAGGATCCAGCAGCCAGTGTTACCATATTAGGCAACAAACTCTCAGTGGTTGAATTTAGAGACAGGATCCAGGATTGACCCTTGAAGAAAAGGAGGAGGGGTTAAGTGTGTCTGTGAGGTACAAGAGCTGATGCACATGAGAGAGGGAACAAAAAGGATTTTCACCAGAACTTAGTCTGAAAAAGAATGTCATCAGATCTCGGTCTGAATAGGGATTGCACCAGATTCTGAGAAAACTGGACTTAACATGTATCTTTACTAGAAAAGGAGAGAAGTCAGATTGGACCTGTCGCAGCCCTTAGGGGTTGGGACAGGTCTCCAGCTTTAGAGTCTGAAGAAACTTCTGCTATCAGGAGAAGGTGCAGGAGGAGAGAAGAGAGAAGAGGTGTTTATTCACCAGCTCTAAACTTAACCCTTTCTCTTAGTTACTTGTGACTTTTAAACTGTTTGATTGAATTTCATTTTTTGTATGTAAGATGAACTTTGAATAAAACTCGGCCTTACCATTCGTAAGGGACTGAAACCAAACCAAAGGTTCTGGTTCTTTAAAACAATTTAAACCCTCTTTCCCTGTCCATCCACGTGAGACACAGAAGTGACGACTGAATCTACCAAAGAGACTTAAGGTAAGTATCTTTGGGTGAAGACTTTTGCAGTGTTTGTCATAATGATGAGATGGTGTCAAAATAGGTAGAGAGAAGGTATAGACGATATACGTACTACTTGATAAGGGTTGAGAGGAGTTACAGCCTACCGCAGGGGACTAGAGCGCAAGCTGTAAAACACCCTCGACAAAACCTATAACTTATTTTGAAAATAACACAAAAACCGAACGATTTAGCACGGGGTGAGATAAAAGACCGAATGCGTTATGCCAAGATCGGATGAGGATTGTTATTTCCTCCGGGATCACGAGGATAACAGCCGACGGAGTGCCACCGAGTTAGGTGAGGTCTTGCCTTTCCTAACCAACCCCACCTCCTCTTCCCCTGGCAAGACCACCGTTCACGCTACAGGCCCCTGACACTTTTGGCCCCTGACACTTTTGGCCCCTGACACTTTGGGCCCCTGACACTTTGGGCCCCTGACACGTTGTACATTTCATGACTGTAGAGGACGACATGCAGACAACGAGGCAGCTGATGTGAAGTGGAACATATTACCAGAACATGTACCACTTGATGATCAATACGTAGATAATCAATACAGTTATTGATTAAACATGAAGGTGCTACACTAGCAGCAGACAGTGAACCCACCTCAGAGTCTCCAGTCTACAGTGAGGACTCTCCAGAAAACCACTCAGCAGCTTCACTCCTGAATCCTGCAGCTTGTTGTGACTCAGATCCAGTTCTCTCAGACTGGAGGGGTTTGACTTCAGAGCTGATATCAGAGAAGAACAGCTGATCGCTGTCATCTCACAGTCTACCAGCCTGCAAACACACAAAACAACACACAGAGTTTATTATAAAATACACAATGAATCATTATTTTCATCATAAACATGAGTGACTTTCATTTTGGTTTCTTCTTCTTTTGTAAGCAGACATTTAGTTAAAATCATGTCCCTGTAAACACATTAAAATCCTGATTCCAGTGAAATGAGTTCTTCCAGTGCAGTAGAAGCTCTAACAAACTAAAAACAGGATTTATAGCGTCCTGGTTCCCTGAAAGCAGGAGGGCCAAAGGATGTTCATGTTGGTTGGACAAGACCTCTAACACTTTGATCCCCAGCAGGATTGTGGCCAGTTCAGCATTCAGTTCACAGCATTATGTCCAAAAGCAAATCAAGAGACACCAGTAGACATTGTTCTCCCACAGCAACATGTTGGGAACACCAGCATGAACTGGTATGCAGTAGATGACTTCAGAGCACTTCAGACTTCAGGGCTGAGAGAAGAACAGCTGACCTCTGTCAAGCTGCAGGAACTCAATCTGCACCAAGAAGAAATATGAAGAGAAACAATCTGTTCATAATCCATCAGATGGGTCCATGTTTTAAATGTGGAACTCCACTTCACAAGGTTTCCTGCAGCTGGTAGCAGACGTGTAGAAGCAGCTCACGGAGGACCATTCATGACTTGTTTAATATGATATTAACATTTAGGACAAACTCATCACAGTGAATGTTCACATGAACCTGGAGCACAACAGGTTGATAAGAGATGTGAACTGATGATGCTTTCTATCACTTTTAGACATCTGATACTAAATGTATTGATCAGTATTGATCCAGGTTCTTCAGAGCAGATCAGAACATATTAAAAGTTGTTTTAAAATACAAAATGCTCTGGAAGAAAGTATCAACATTATTATGTTCTTAAATTACTTTAACAGTTATTTGCTTCAAAGTTAATAAATGTTTGGTTCTTTACGTGAAATTAAATTAATATTGAGCCACTCAAGTATAATATATATAATATTCATCAAGTATAATATATATATATATACATTATTCATCAATAGTCTTTTTGTGTCTCTTTGAGTGACCTTGTGGAGGTGAAGGACAGGGGGCCCCTGATACTTTTGGCCCCTGACACTTTTGGCCCCTGACACTTTGGGCCCCTAATACTTTGTACATTTCATGACTGTAGAGGACGACATGCAGACAACGAGGCAGCTGATGTGAAGTGGAACATATTACCAGAACATGTACCACTTGATGATCAATACGTAGATAATCAATACAGTTATTGATTAAACATGAAGGTGCTACACTAGCAGCAGACAGTGAACCCACCTCAGAGTCTCCAGTCTACAGTGAGGACTCTCCAGAAAACCACTCAGCAGCTTCACTCCTGAATCCTGCAGCTTGTTGATACTCAGATCCAGTTCTCTCAGACTGGAGGGGTTTGACTTCAGAGCTGATATCAGAGAAGAACAGCTGATCGCTGACAAGCTGCAGCCCTTCAACCTGAATAAAGAATAAAGATGAAGATCAGAATCATTCATAACCATCAGATGTGTTGAGGTTTAAATGTGTAGCTCAACATGACGATGTCCTCATCAAGGAGCTTTTCTCTTTGTCATTGTGTTCTTGTGGATCATCATCATGTCAGCCTTCTACAGACATCATCACATGTCAGCACAACATTCATAACCTGTTGATGTCCACACAGATGAAGACCATGCTGCTGCTCTCAGGTCTGCAGCTACAGGATCAGATCAGATCAGACATGTAGGACTCATTGATTCCATGAGCTTCTTCTTTGTGTCTCTGGTAGCTTAGCAGCTTCATGTGTTTACCAGCAGAGGTCACATGTGCTCAGGTGTGTTTCAACAACAGCCACATGTCACCTGTCCATCACAAGAGTTATTACCTGTTAACCGTTTACCTGTTGATGTGTGTAAACCTACATTGTTGATTTCTCTCCTCAAAAGTTGTCATGAGTGAATTTAGTGATGAAATAGAACACAAAGACGTGTGTGGCCGTTGTTGTTGGGACCATAGACTGTGTCGTTCCAGCGCTTTGCATTGTGGGATACAGGAGAGATAGATACATACTGGAGATCTTTTCTGAATCAGCACAACATCCTGGTACTTCTGTCAGACGTAGATTTAGCTTTTGTTTGCTAGCACATGCTACATTTGGCTCCAACCAGTCCAAACTGTTAGAATAGGAGGTTTAAATACATCCAGTGTCAAACACAGACTGACTTGATGCATGTGAAGCCTCACATTGGTTCAGACCCACTTCACAAGTGTGTCCTCCACAGAACTAGACTGTGGATTTAGTCCTGGAACATCAGACAGTCTGGACCGATGACAGACACCAAGAACTCTTGAAGGGACATTTGGACTCGTGAGTATTGTGTTGAGAAAGATCATTGTTTTCAGGGACATCCTGAAACCTTCCAGTCAGTGAACTGACCTCAGAACCTCCAGTCTACAGTGAGGACTCTCCAGTCCAGCAGACAGCAGCTTCACTCCTGAATCCTCCAGGTTGTTGTGACTCAGGTCCAGTTCTCTCAGACTGGAGGGGTTAGACTTCAGAGCTGAGGCCACAACTTCACAGTGAGTCTCTGAGAGTCCACAACTTGAAAGTCTGTAATGACACAAATATTACAAATTGTTATGGTGAAACATGTAATATGTACTTCCTGCTTCCTGTGCTGATGAACATTATCTCTTCACATCAGTGGTTCAGCTACTCTCCGCTCACTTTGTTTCACATGAAACAAGAACTCATCTCTCTCTGGTCTGCAGACTTTAATCTGAGTGTTTCTTGAATGTGCAGATGAAGGGAGACAGAGTGTCGTTACATTGAGGCTTCCATGATGTCAGTCTGTCAGTGGGATCTGATCCCAGGTCTGTCTCCATTAAGGTAGCATGAGGCCTTCTTCATGACAAAACATGTCCACTATAGCTACCTGCTGCTGTCAGGTTCACCTCCATCACCGGAACATTCAGGGAAACAAACTGATGGATCATATTTCACCTGTACATGTTAAATATTCATATATTTAGATATTTTATTGATATTATGTCGTTAACGTTCTTTACTGATCATCGAAAGAACACAATTAACAAACCAACGAGGCCGCAATATTTTTTACCTAATTACTGTCAACATGATGTCATCAAAATATGTAATCAGGATATCAGCATTAAAAACATAACATGTTGTTTATGAAATCTTTAATAAAGTCTGAATTCCATTCTAACTCATAACTTTACTGCCTTCATTAAATCATTGCTCCAGTTGAACAGTGATGGTTTTGTCAAAGCAGGAGATGTGTTCTTCTGGGTAATAATATAATAATTATATTATAATTATAACATAATTATATTATAATTATAACATAATTAATAATATTAATATTAACGCCTGTTCAAGGTGGAGCTTTTAATTCTAACATGATGCTGGATAGTAAATTCATATTACTGTTTCATATTGTAATCCTTAGATATTTTGTAAATCAAATGTAAACCTTCAACATATCCAGTAACATTTCTCTGCAGGTAAATGTAGTACTGCAAGTTTTCCTCTGAAGTAGAAATGCATTACATTTCATCTGACCCTACAGGGTCTGGATCTTGGGAGACATACAAGGACTTCATGTGAACCATAATAAGAATACTTCATATTACTCAGCTGGGTAAAGCTGTATTCTACTAAAGTGGAAATCTGAACTCCTTCATGGAGGCAACGGCTCAAAGAACCAACATCCTGCAGCTCACCTGAAAACATGTGGAATACTTTGAGGAGGAAACCAGCAGCGTATGAAACATGTGGGCCTCTTTTGTGGCCTCAGTACTCCATCACTACAGCCCACTGGCTATGAAGTAGTATGAACACTGTCCTCCTGAGCTCTTCTTGTCTCCTCCATGTTGTCTTCTTCACTCTAGTAACAGACTTCAGGACCTCACATCTCACTTCATTGTGTTCTATTGTTCTGTGCGTTTAGTTTAGTGGAGAACAGTTACATTAAAATCATTTTCATGTAAATGTATTTCAACAATCTAAAAAGGTAGAACCCTGAACTCAAGTTGGTTTGTTTTTGTTTTCTGGTCCTGTTTTTAAGAAGGGGGTGTGGCCTGATACAGAGCTCATTTAAACTCTTAAATAATCAGGTGTTACCTGTAAGTTTGATGATGTCAGACCCTTTGCAGAAGCTCCTCATGTAATAATAACTAAAGCACAGGAAGTGATGACAGTAAAACACTGATCTATGTTGTGATCAAAAGCTGCTGAGATAAAACCTCCAACACGACCTCTAAAGTCCTTCATGTGTTGTATCAGGTTCACATGTCGCCTCCATCACCCAAAGGAAGATGAATAGAGGAAGAATCACATCAACATCAAAGAGAACATCAGAAATAAATAGAATAACTTGACAGAAAAAACACAACCAACTGAAACATCAACATGTTTTCACTCGCAGCTTTTGAGACAACAAGAACATGTGAGACTAAATACAACTTACTTATAACTTTGTATCAAACAGCTGGAACACTATTTAAGAATATTATGAATGTCATAGTTTATATATTTGAAGAACTAAACTACTGATCTACACTGCTTCATAAAGGTAATCACATCTGGACTCACTGAGCCTTTCTGCAGTTCCTCACAGCTGGAATCAGTCTCCATCGTCCCTCCACTGATGTGTTGTAGTTCTTCAGGTTCAACTCATCCAGAACCTCCTCTGACATCTGCAGCATGTAGCACAGAGCTGAGCACTGGATCTCTGAGAGTTTATTCTCTGATCTGTTCTCTGACTTCATGAACTCCTGGATCTCCTGATGGACTGAGAGGTCCTTCATCTCCATCAGGCAGTGGAAGATGTTGATGCTTCTGTCAGGAGAGATGTCATCACTGTTCATCTCCTTCAGGTTGTTGATGGCTCTCTGGATGGTTTCTGGACTGTTGTCTGTCTGACCCAGCAGGCCTCCTAAGAGTCTCTGGTTGGACTCCAGAGAGAGGCCATGAAGGAAGCGGACAAACAGGTCCAGGTGGCCATTTCTACTTTTGAGGGATTTCTTCATGGCTCTCCTCAGGAAGTCCTTCAGAGATGAATCAGTGTCACCATGAAGACTGTTGTTGTCATCATCATCATCATCATCATAGTAGTAATCATCTTTGTCCTCACTATGCAGGTCTGAATCTGTGTCGTCTTTTCCCATGAAGTCCTCCAGTACCTTTGTCTTCCTGTGTGTGAAGCAATGGAACATGTAGACGGCAGCCAGAAACTCTTGAACACTCAGATGAACAAAGCAGTAGACGGTTTTCTGGAAGATCACACTCTCTCTTCTGAAGATCTCTGTACAGACTCCTGAGAACACAGAGGCCTCCGTGACATCAAGACCACACTGCTCCAGGTCTTCTTGGTAGAACATGATGCTTCCTTTCTCCAGATGTTCAAACGCCAGCCTCCCCAGCTTCAGAAGAACTTCCCCGTCAGCCTCCATCAGCTCCTGAGGACTCGTCCCATGTCCCTCATGGTACTTCTGCTTCTTCCTCTTGGTCTGGACCAGCAGGAAGTGTGAGTACATGTCGGTCAGGGTCTTGGGCAGCTCTCCTCTCTGGTCTGTGGTCCACATGTGGTCCAGAACTGTAGCAGTGATCCAGCAGAAGACTGGGATTAGACACATGATGTGGAGGCTCCTGGAGGTCTTGATGTGTGAGATGATGGTGCTGGACTGCTCTTCATCACTGAACCTCCTCCTGAAGTACTCGTCCTTCTGGGGGTCGGTGAAGCCTCGTACTTCTGTCAGCCTGTCAACACGAGTAGGAGGGATCTGATTGGCTGCTGCAGGTCTGGAAGTTATCCAGACGAGAGCCGAGGGAAGCAGGTTCCCCTGGATGAGGTTCGTCAGCAGCACGTTGACCGATGCCTTCTGTGTGACATCACACACGACCTCATTGTTGATGAATTCCAAAGCAAGTCTGCTTTCATCCAGACCATCAAAGATGAACAGAAGCTTCCAGACAGAGAGCTCCTCTGCTGAGACCTTCTGTAATGTTGGATGGAACACATGGAGCAGCTTGAGAAGACTGAACCGCTCATCTCTGATCAAGTTCAGTTCCCTGAACGAAAGCACAACCACCAGACCCACGTCCTGGTTTTCCAAACCCTCGGCCCAGTCCAGAGTGAACTTCTGCACCGAGAAGGTTTTTCCAACGCCAGCGACGCCGTTGGTCAGAACCACTCTGATGCGTCTCCGCTGGTCAGCTGAGGCTTTAAAGATGTCGTGGCACTTGATGGGAGTGTCATGGAGGGTCTTCTTCTTGGAGGCTGACTCAAGCTGCCTCACCTCATGTTGGGTATTAACCTCTTCACTCTGTCCCTCTGTGATGTAGAGCTCAGTGTAGATCCTGTTGAGGAGGGTTCCACTTCCTGTTTCACCACTTCCTTCAGTCACACGTTCACATCTCTTCTTCAGACTGATCTTGTGTTCATCTAAAACCTCCTGCAGACCACGATCTGCTGAACCAGAGAAACAAGAGAGAACACATGAAGAAGACATGATATTGATTTGACTAAAACAATCAGTAAAACTATCAAATCAGGTCAATATCTGAAGGTACAGACGAGGACTCGTGAGTGAAGTAACTTTCAGTTTGGTTCAGTTAGAAGCTACAAAGTAGTGGGATGTGAAGACAGAGAGCTTTCTCTCTGGTCAGCAGCACAGACACCTGTTGATCCAGTCAGTGGAGCTACAGACGTGGTTTTGGTTTGAGGGAGGAGACCGTCTCCGTCATGGTGCTGTTGACCTGCTACCAAACAGAGCCACAACAGCTCAGATGGGTTTTCCTGCTGTGAGGCTGCAGTGGAAATGTATTCATGGCCTGGATCAACGCTCACTGAGCCCAGCAAGAGACAAGTAAAGAACCAACAGCATTCTGATTGGTTCATGCAAAGACGGGGCGCTATCATGAAACCAAAACATAACCTTCATTTATGTATTGTGGGTTCATATTGTCTCTCAAAGAAGAACAGGGATGCAGAGCAGAACTGTCTGCTGGAGCAGATCTTAAATGTCTTCTGTGAGACTCAACAAGAGTTCCTGTATGAGAACAACACTTCCTGTTTCCAGACATGAAGACATCAGCAGAGACATGGAGGGTCTTACTCTGTACAGTGCTGCTCTCACTGGCTGCCTGCAGTCCAGCTCTGGTTCTGGTTCTGGTTCTGGACATCAGCTCCTCCTCAGGAACAAGACTCCTCTTCTCTCTGTGGAGACATTTCTTTATTACTAAAATGATTTGTTGGTTGTTGATGAAAACATCCAGATTTGGACCAAAGTGTGCAGAAGCTCAGAAGTTCAGAGATCAGTTAAAGTGTTGTTACTTTTCTGTTTGAATTCAGAGTTCAGTCTGAATGAAGACGTGAGATCTTGAGTTAGGTTTGAACTGATGTTAGAAGTGGTTTAAATACTGTGGTAGACCAGCAGCCTGAGGCCGCTTTGTCTCGTCCAATCAGAGTGGAAGCTGAGGGGCGTGTGTAACAGAGTTGATGATTCCATTGCCATCACTGCCCATGATTTACAATGTGTTGTCAGTTGGCCACAGAGACTAGCGTGCTGTGTGACATTAGCGCCCCTACTGGGCCCCTGCAGATTTGAGCGGTGCAACCCGTGGGTTCTGCCCAGTCTACAGCACGTTGTCTCCCTGCCACGAAACTACCGGAGCTGCCTGAATAAACGGCAATGCAATACCGAGTGTGCTTGACTGAAAACTACACAACGCAAGAAAGAGAGAGCGGTAATGAACTTTAGGTCTTCAGTCCTAAAGTCTTTCTTATTGGTCAGATCAGGCTCGTAGTGTGTGGAACATAGTTTATTCCACCAAAACTAAAATAAAACCATATGCAATGATGGACTATCAAAAACTGACCTGCTGAAAATAACAGGAGTGCAGTCTACAACCTGCGGTCAGAACAATAGTTGCTCCACATCCTGCTGCATGGAGTCTTAACGGGCAAAACACACAACAACGCACACACCAACAGGTCAAATGCCTCAAAGCACATCCTGCAACATGACCTATGACCTTCATTCTAATGTCTATTAAACATTTTAAATGTCTTATAGCAGGTAAAGGTGGAGTCTCAGGTTCAGGTCCAAGCGTGTCATTCCCTTTTCTGTCACTAGGGGTGGACTGGGTCGTTTAGAACAGTGATTTTCAACCACTGTGCCGTGAGAGATCGTCAGGTGTGCCGTGGGAAAATATCCAATTTCACTTAATCGGTCCAAAAAAAATAATATTTAGTTACCGCAAATAATGTGCCATTGATGATTGTCTGAGCCTGCAATGGGCTGGTCTAGTGATTACATACTCTTCCATGCCAGTAGGTGGCAGTAGGTAGCGCAATAATTACCTTGTTAATTTAAGATAGTAGAATTAGGTTGTGGTGAAGAACGGTGATGGAGAAAGATTTCAGAAAGCAAAATGCAGACTCTGAGCTGAGCCCTGGGCGTCTAACCCGGATGAAAAGCCCAGGACGAGTGGTGGTAAAGGAAACTGTGAGTTTGAGGCAGTACAGTGAAAGTTATCTTTAATTTGGATTCACTTTCACCGGGGATCCGACTGCACTGATCCCGGTGTGCTTGGTGTGTGTGGAAAAGTTAGCAAACAGCGCCATGGTGCAACAAGCTGAAGCGTCACCTGGAGAACAAACACCCGTCACTGAACAGCAAGAGAACAGGGACTATTCTGTTGGCCTGCACACACACTGAGACACGGGTAACTTTCATGAGCGTCTCACTGGTGGAGCAGCAGCCATGTCGGCGCATCAGAGGCTTCGTGAGCAGAGTGATTACACGTGGTGCATAAAACACTTGTTTTAACGTTACCAGCAGACATAGCTCCTGTGTTGAATGAGGTCGTTCACATGGTTAACTTCGTGGAGACAAGACCTCTGAAAAGCCTCATATTGGCATCTTTCTGTGAGTGAAGGGAGCGCAGCATGAAGCTGTTCGTGCACACAGAAGTCAGGTGGTTGTCGCGCGGCACAGTGCTGCCGTGTGTCTGAGCTGTGGAGGAACTACAAGTGTTCTTGACTGATGAGCTGCGATGATGCAAAGCTGCTCACAGTGATGAGTGCTGTGCAAGGCTGCAGACATGGAGGATATATTTCAGCCCCTGAATGAACTGAACACAGGGATGAAGGCCGACATGAAAACCTGCTCACAAGCACAGACACAATAAATCCTTCAAAAGCACCTCTTTTACATTTTTGAACCGAACGACACAGTTTTTTGACTAAAACTCCATGGTAACTCCCCAATGCTTCGTTTCATTGTGATTGTTCTTGCAGATTCAGATTCTTTAGGTCATTATCTTTACAAAGAGAGGTCTTACAACTCTGCAGGCCTTGAAGCATGGAGTTGGAAAAACTTGGGGGCGGCTCGACAAGGCATTTTTGGGGAATCTTGATAAAATTATGCTCAGATCATGCTGGATGTTCATAGTTATGAAAACAATGTTATAAAAGTGAGTTATTTGAAAATATACATTTATTTCACAACTAAATTTTTTAAAAAATGATATAAAATAACACAACTATTAGAACTCATAGGGGGTTCATACGACTACTTGAAGAAGGGGTAGAGGGAACCCCAGAAAGCAGTGGCCCCATGTATGGGGCTCTGGGGTTACTAGCTATTGGAAGTGCTCTTACTTTGAGTCTGAGGGTCCAGGTTCATTACTGAAGTATGGAGGTTCCTCTTTGGAGAAGTCACTCTTCATGGACAGACAGATGGATCCTGGAGACTCTGCTCTCTGTCTGGACTGAACTCTGCAAACAGCAAGAGGATTTTATTCAGAATTAATCTTTGATAACAACAAAGACATTAAAGTAGATCTGAACACATACACTACTGTTACTGCAGACATGTAGAAGGCTTTAAAGTGTGTATTAGTCTCTTAACCTTCCTCTTGTGTTCGGGTCGGCACCGACCCGTTTCAAATGCATAAAAGAACCACATTGATGTGTTTATTACATCAAGGCTTTTTGACTTTGTCAGGAACCTCATTTCAACTAAATAAAACACAAACATTTGTTTCCACTAAAATATGAAATGCTCTGGTTGAAATGATGACCTTTGTGTTGATAGGGTCGGTTTGACCCAGTTATAAAAATAAGATTTGCTTGATTGGTTGTTGTTTGTTTGATCTAATACATCTATATTTGTGTTATGACTTGTTCTGCTTTTCATTTTGTGTTTTTATTAAAGTTATATTCCTGAAAAAACGACTTTTTATTCTTTTTCTAGAAGTAAATATATATGGGTCGAAATTGACCCGTAACACCATAGATGTTACTATAGTTAATAATATTAAAATGAAAAAATGAATAAAACAAATGTATTGAAGAGATGTGTTCTAATACCCTCAGTAATAGTCAGGTAACACAACAACCTTTTATTTATTTATATGATTCTCTTGAGTTTCATTTTAACATTTCTTTGTAGAAATGGAGGTATCCTGACAAAGAAAAGGCCCAGAGGCCCACACCTACAATATTAAACATAAACAATATGTTCATGGATAAGGAAGCCTAACAAGGTCACCAAGAGATGAGGAACACATTGGATGATAGATGATTGTTTTTAGTGTATTTTACAGATGATTTAAGACATGGGTCAAAACCGACCCGCTAACACAAGAGATGCTAACAGAAAGCTAACACAAGAGATGCTAACAGAAAGCTAACACAAGAGATGCTAACAGAAAGCCAACACAAGAGATGCTAACAGAAAGCTAACACAAGAGATGCTAACAGAAAGCTAACACAAGAGATGCTAACAGAAAGCTAACACAAGAGATGCTAACAGAAAGCTAACACAAGAGATGCTAACAGAAAGCTAACACAAGAGATGCTAACAGAAAGCTAACACAAGAGGAAGGTTAGATGACATCACAGCTCTTCTAGGTGACTGACAGCTGTCACTGAGACGAAGAGGAAGAACCTCAAACTCAACTCTAAATCTCTAAATGTACAGAAAACATTGTCAGAGGTCCAGGAACTGAACATGAGTCCTGAATGAGTTATTAAAGTTCTCTTACTTTGAGTCTGAGGGTCCAGCTTCATTACGGAAGAGTAGAGGATGATCTTTGGAGCGATCACTCTTCATGGACAGACAGCCGGAGACCAGAGACTCTGCTCTGTCCTCCTCTTCCTCCTCTTCCTCCTCTTCCTCCTCTTCCTCCTCTTCCTCACAACCTCTCATCTTCTGATCTGAAGTCAGTCTGAGAGATAAACAGGAACACTGTGAGCTCACGACACAAGAATCAAGAGGAGAGAACAGGAAGTAACACACACACACACACACACACACACACACACACACACACACACACACACACACACACACACATATAAATACTTCTATAAAGACAAACTCACACACACACACACACACACACACACACACACACACACACACACACACACACACACACACACACACACACACACACATAAATACTTCTATAAAGACAAACTCACACACACACACACACACACACACACTTCTATATAGACACACACACACACATATAAATACTTCTATATAGACACACACACACACACACATATAAATACTTCTATATAGACACACACACACAT
>NC_136606.1:1990102-2047602 GCF_910589615.1 Taurulus bubalis
TTCTATAAAGACAAACTCACACACACACACACACACACACACACACACACACACACACACACACACACACACACACACACACACACACACACATAAATACTTCTATATAGACACACACACACACATATAAATACTTCTATATAGACACACACACACATAAATACTTATATATAGACACACACACACATATAAATACTTCTATATAGACACACACACACACACACATATAAATACTTCTATATAGACACACACACACACACATATAAATACTTCTATATAGACACACACACACATAAATACTTCTATATAGACACACACACACACACACACACACATATAAATACTTCTATATAGACACACACACACAAACACATATAAATACTTCTATATAGACACACACACACACACACACATATAAATACTTCTATATAGACACACACACACACACACACAAATACTTCTATATAGACACACACACATAAATACTTCTATATAGACACACACACACATAAATACTTCTATATAGACAAACACACACATATAAATACTTCTATATAGACACACACACACATATAAATACTTCTATATAGACACACACACACACACATATAAATACTTCTATATAGACACACACACACACACACATATAAATACTTCTATATAGACACACACATATAAATACTTCTATATAGACACACACACATACATACTTCTATATAGACACACACACACACACACACATATAAATACTTCTATATACACACACACACACATATAAATACTTCTATATAGACACACACACACACACACACACATATAAATACTTCTATATAGACACACACACACACACACACAAATACTTCTATATAGACACACACACATAAATACTTCTATATAGACACACACACACATAAATACTTCTATATAGACACACACACACATATAAATACTTGTATATAGACACACACACATATAAATACTTCTATATAGACACACACACACACACACACACACACACATATAAATACTTCTATATAGACACACACACACACACACATATAAATACTTCTATATAGACACACACATATAAATACTTCTATATAGACACACACACACACACATAAATACTTCTATATAGACACACACACATATAAATACTTCTATATAGACACACACACACACACACACATATAAATACTTCTATATAGACACACACACACACACACATATAAATACTTCTATATAGACACACACATATAAATACTTCTATATAGACACACACACACATACATACTTCTATATAGACACACACACACACACACACATATAAATACTTCTATATAGACACACACACACACATATAAATACTTCTATATAGACACACACACACACACACACACATATAAATACTTCTATATAGACACACACACACATAAATACTTCTATATAGACACACACACACATATAAATACTTCTATATAGACACACACACACACACACACACACACACATAAATACTTATATATAGACACACACACACATAAATACTTATATATAGACACACACACACACACACACATAAATACTTCTATATAGACACACACACACACACATATAAATACTTCTATATAGACACACACACACACATATAAATACTTCTATATAGACACACACACACACACATAAATACTTCTATATAGACACACACACACATATAAATACTTCTATATAGACACACACACATAAATACTTCTATATAGACACATACACACACACACACATAAATACTTCTATATAGACACACACACATATAAATACTTCTATATAGACACACACACACACACACATATAAATACTTCTATATAGATACACACACACATATAAATACTTCTATATAGACACACACACACACATAAATACTTCTATATAGACACACACACACATAAATACTTCTATATAGACACACACACACACATATAAATACTTCTATATAGACACACACACACACACACATATAAATACTTCTATATAGACACACACACACATATAAATACTTCTATATAGACACACACACACACATATAAATACTTCTATATAGACACACACACACACACATATAAATACTTCTATATAGACACACACACACACATAAATACTTCTATATAGACACACACACACATAAATACTTCTATATAGACACACACACACATAAATACTTCTATATAGACACACACATACACATATAAATACTTCTATATAGACACACATACACATATAAATACTTCTATATAGACACACACACACATATAAATACTTCTATATATATATACAAGAGATGCTAACAGAAAGCTAACACAAGAGATGCTAACAGAAAGCTAACACAAGAGATGCTAACAGAAAGCTAACACAAGAGATGCTAACAGAATGCTAACACAAGAGATGCTAACAGAAAGCTAACACAAGAGATGCTAACAGAAAGCTAACACAAGAGATGCTAACAGAAAGCTAACACAAGAGATGCTAACAGAAAGCCAACACAAGAGATGCTAACAGAATGCTAACACAAGAGATGCTAACAGAATGCTAACACAAGAGATGCTAACAGAAAGCTAACACAAGAGATGCTAACAGAAAGCTAACACAAGAGATGCTAACAGAAAGCTAACACAAGAGGAAGGTTAGATGACATCACAGCTCTTCTAGGTGACTGACAGCTGTCACTGAGACGAAGAGGAAGAACCTCAAACTCAACTCTAAATCTCTAAATGTACAGAAAACATTGTCAGAGGTCCAGGAACTGAACATGAGTCCTGAATGAGTTATTAAAGTTCTCTTACTTTGAGTCTGAGGGTCCAGCTTCATTACGGAAGAGTAGAGGATGATCTTTGGAGCGATCACTCTTCATGGACAGACAGCCGGAGACCAGAGACTCTGCTCTGTCCTCCTCTTCCTCCTCTTCCTCCTCTTCCTCCTCTACCTCCTCTACCTCCTCTTCCTCACAACCTCTCATCTTCTGATCTGAAGTCAGTCTGAGAGATAAACAGAAACACTGTGAGCTCACGACACAAGAATCAAGAGGAGAGAACAGGAAGTAACACACACACACACACACACACACACACACGCACACACACACACACACACACACACACACACACATATAAATACTTCTATATAGACAAACACACACACACACACACACATAAATACTTCTATAAAGACAAACTCACACACACACACACACACACACACACACACACACACACACACACACACACACACACACACACACACACACACACACACACACACATAAATACTTCTATATAGACACACACACACACATATAAATACTTCTATATAGACACACACACACATAAATACTTATATATAGACACACACACACATATAAATACTTCTATATAGACACACACACACACACACATATAAATACTTCTATATAGACACACACACACACACATATAAATACTTCTATATAGACACACACACACATAAATACTTCTATATAGACACACACACACACACACACACACACATATAAATACTTCTATATAGACACACACACACAAACACATATAAATACTTCTATATAGACACACACACACACACACACATATAAATACTTCTATATAGACACACACACACACACACACACACACAAATACTTCTATATAGACACACACACATAAATACTTCTATATAGACACACACACACATAAATACTTCTATATAGACACACACACACATATAAATACTTCTATATAGACACACACACACACATATAAATACTTCTATATAGACACACACACACACACACATATAAATACTTCTATATAGACACACACACACACACACATATAAATACTTCTATATAGACACACACATATAAATACTTCTATATAGACACACACACATACATACTTCTATATAGACACACACACACACACACATATAAATACTTCTATATAGACACACACACACACATATAAATACTTCTATATAGACACACACACACACACATATAAATACTTCTATATAGACACACACACACACACAAATACTTCTATATAGACACACACACATAAATACTTCTATATAGACACACACACACATAAATACTTCTATATAGACACACACACACATATAAATACTTGTATATAGACACACACACATATAAATACTTCTATATAGACACACACACACACACATAAATACTTCTATATAGACACACACACACACACACACATATAAATACTTCTATATAGACACACACATATAAATACTTCTATATAGACACACACACACACATAAATACTTCTATATAGACACACACACATATAAATACTTCTATATAGACACACACACACACACACACATATAAATACTTCTATATAGACACACACACACACACATATAAATACTTCTATATAGACACACACATATAAATACTTCTATATAGACACACACACATACATACTTCTATATAGACACACACACACACACACACACACATATAAATACTTCTATATAGACACACACACACACATATAAATACTTCTATATAGACACACACACACACACACACATATAAATACTTCTATATAGACACACACACACATAAATACTTCTATATAGACACACACACACATATAAATACTTCTATATAGACACACACACAAATAAATACTTCTATATAGACACACACACACACATAAATACTTCTATATAAACACACACACACACATATAAATACTTCTATATAGACACACACACACACATAAATACTTCTATATAGACACACACACACATATAAATACTTCTATATAGACACACACACACACATAAATACTTCTATATAGACACACACACACATATAAATACTTCTATATAGACACACACACACATATAAATACTTCTATATAGACACACACACACAAACACATAAATACTTCTATATAGACACACACATAAATACTTCTATATAGACACACATACACATATAAATACTTCTATATAGACACACACATACACATATAAATACTTCTATATAGACACACACACACACATAAATACTTCTATATAGACACACACACACATAAATACTTCTATATAGACACACACATACACATATAAATACTTCTATATAGACACACATACACATATAAATACTTCTATATAGACACACACACATATAAATACTTCTATATAGACACACACACACACATAAATACTTCTATATAGACACACACACACATATAAATACTTCTATATAGACACACACACACACACACATATAAATACTTCTATATAGACACACACACATAAATACTTCTATATAGACACACACACACATATAAATACTTCTATATAGACACACACACACATATAAATACTTCTATATAGACACACACACACACACATAAATACTTCTATATAGACACACACACACACACATATAAATACTTCTATATAGACACACACACACACATATAAATACTTCTATATAGACACACACACACACACATATAAATACTTCTATATAGACACACACAAACACATATAAATACTTCTATATAGACACACACACACACACATATAAATACTTCTATATAGACACACACACACACATACATATAAATACTTCTATATAGACACACACACACACATAAATACTTCTATATAGACACACACACACACACATACATATAAATACTTCTATATAGACACACACACATAAATACTTCTATATAGACACACACACACACATATAAATACTTCTATATAGACACACACACACACACACATAAATACTTCTATATAGACACACACATATAAATACTTCTATATAGACACATACATATAAATACTTCTATATAGACACACACACATATAAATACTTCTATATAGACACACACACATAAATACTTATATATAGACACACATACACATATAAATACTTCTATATAGACACACACGTACATATAAATACTTCTATATAGACACACACACACATATAAATACTTCTATATAGACACACACACACATAAATACTTCTATATAGACACACATACACATATAAATACTTCTATATAGACACACACACATATAAATACTTCTATATAGACACACACATACACACATATTAATACTTCTATATAGACACACACACACATATAAATACTTCTATATAGACACACACACACACACACATATAAATACTTCTATATAGACACACACACACATATAAATACTTCTATATAGACACACACACACACACACACACACATATAAATACTTCTATATAGACACACACACACATATAAATACTTCTATATAGACACACACACACACACATATTAATACTTCTATATAGACACACACACACATATAAATACTTCTATATAGACACACACACACACACACACATATAAATACTTCTATATAGACACACACACACACACACATATAAATACTTCTATATAGACACACACACATATAAATACTTCTATATAGACACACACACACACACACACACACACACACACACACACACACACATATAAATACTTCTATATAGACACACACACATATAAATACTTCTATATAGACGCACACACACACACACACACACACATATAAATACTTCTATATAGACACACACACACACACATATAAATACTTCTATATAGACACACACACACATATAAATACTTCTATATAGACACACACACACATATAAATACTTCTATATAGACACACACACACATATAAATACTTCTATATAGACACACACACACATAAATACTTCTATATAGACACACACACACACACATAAATACTTCTATATAGACACACACACGTATATATGTAACAGAGTTGATCAGGGCATGGAAGAGGTCGACTCAGATGAATTTTCCAGCATTCATTTATTCTGCTGCACATCAGCTTCCTCCAAAAGTATGAAACTTAAGTGCTAAAACATGAATCATGACAAAAAGGGAAAACAACCATCCCAAGTGGACAAAATAAATAACTGCAGTGACTGAGCAGAAACAGAGAAAATTCCAACATTAGGGGGGGAGGGCAGTGCTCATCGAGAAGCTGACAAACTATGATCATCATGGGTTTTATTTCTTCTTTTGTCAATACCTAAGTGTACAAATATATATATATATATATATATATATATATATATATATATATATATATGATATATTTACTAATCTGAGTGTTACATTGATAATAGCTATCTGTTCTTCAGTGTGTTCTAGCTCAGTGCAGGAGACTCTTAAGATTAGACTTCAGACATGATCAGCGGTTCAACTCTTGATGGGAACCGTCTGTCCACTGGTTTATGTCGACAGTCAACAAGTGATATCTTCGTCATGAAGATGAATAACTTTTCTTGATAATGCTTCAAAATCCTAAAAGACTGCTGCAGCAAGCCGCTCATCGTAGTGTTTCAAAAGACACACTAACTCCTGTGTGTAGTTATTCAGTGTGTCATTATAGTAACACCATGAGAGTAAGTCATGTTTAATCTGGATGAATGCTGCTGCACAGGGTCGACTATCTATGATGATAGAGATGAAAGTCCGTAGTCTTTAATATAAAACATTAGTGATATGAAACAGCACAGTGTTGTATCACACATTAATCTGTGAGGATCATATTTCCACAGCTGATGTCATCTATATATATATATATATATATATATATATATATATATATATATATATATATATATAATACACATATAATACACATATATGACGGACAACAGCGTTTTGTAAAGGATGTATTGACGTGAGTGTTTTGAATAGGCAGTAGCACCAACTTTCACTCTTGTCCTCACTTCGTGTCCTCGGCGTCTTAAGGTCAGCCTCACGGCCGGGAAGAAACGTTTACAGCTGATCTGTTTATAGTCTCAGAGGAACATCTGCCTCACGCAAAAATAATAAACCATTTCATTCAAAACCAGTTCACCCCGCAGCAGACGGCATCAGGGACATGCTGTGTTCACAGTGGTGCGAAACGTCAGATATTATAGTGTCGTTTTTGAACGGCACAACCCGGCATAGTTTATTGCTCTCATACTGTCATTCATGCCAAGTATGGTCTAAAACAGCTTCTAAACATAACTGTGTCACTGGCGCAATTTAGTTTACTGCCAATCCCGTGAATACGCTGTATGAAGGTACAGTGAGTCATAATACTCAAGGTACCCACGGTACCTGAAGGCAACGTGGTTGAGGCTGACTATTTCTAACTCCGTTACATATATACACTTCTACATAGACAAACTCTCACGCACACAGACACGCACGCACACACACACACATACAGACACGCACACACACACGTATATATACACTTCTATATAGACAAACTCTCATGCACACAGACACACGTATATATACACTTCTATATAGACAAACTCTCATGCACACAGACACACGTATATATACACTTCTATATAGACAAACTCTCATGCACACAGACACACGTATATATACACTTCTATATAGACAAACTCTCATGCACACAGACACACGTATATATACACTTCTACATCGACAAACTCACACACACTCACCCTGCTTCAGCCTCCATCTTCTCTTCTTCTGCTCCGTCGACTCTAAATGAGTCTGAACTTTATGACGCAACACTTCAGGATTCTCCTCCCGTTCTCATGTAACTGGATCACATGGTCTCTGTGGCTCCGCCCCTTTTCATTCACAGGAAATCAACTGAGTGTGTGTGTGTGTGTGTGTGTGTGTGTGTGTGTGTGTGTGTGTGTGTGTGTGTGTGTGTGTGTGTGTGTGAGAGAGAGAGAGAGAGAGCTCTCATCCTCTTATTAATATGATGTGTTCATGAGTTGAACTAAAATGAGTTTTGGTCAAAATGTTGCTGCTTTATCTTCATGTTTAAATCATGAACATGAATCTAGAAGTTTTCTGTTGAAGAACTAGAACAAGTTGAACATCAGCTGCTTAGAGGTTTTGTAAACAGACCATAATTCCATAAGACCATAATACCATAATAGTGTGAAGAAGGTCCTTGGCCACAGAGTAACCTCTTTCTGGAGCCATGTGCTGGCAACTGTACCAGATCTCCAGGTTGCCCCTAGTGAATTGCTGCAGATAGTACAAACAGTCCCCTCTGTTTGTTTTAGCTTCCACACAAAGCTCAGACGCTCTGATGAACGATCTGAACTGAAGAGGATCTCCAGCGAACGTAGGAATCTCTCTGTGTGGAAGAAGCTGAGAGTTCTGTGTCTGAACAAGGAGTGTTGTGACTTCATGTTGTCTCTGCAGCAGACTGGAGAGCTCTCCAGGTATCTGAGGATTGCCTTGAGGTGGTGTTGCTCATGACCACCAGGATTTACATCTGATTGACATGATTTCATTTGATCAGATGTTTGCCACTTATATTTTGTCTGAGTACCTGCTTTTGCACTTTCACATTCGTCCACTTCCATTGTTTTTACCATTGTTGGTAAAAAACATTGAATTGTTCAAATGTACTTTTTACCTTTTTTAGTGGTTGCCTCTTCAACCCTGATGCCGTGTTCACACTGAACGCAACACGATTTGTGGCGTCGCGCTTACCGCTTCAGTTTGGTAGCGAGTGAATCGAGGGTGTTCACACCAAACGCCACAATCGCGCCGCGACAAAGGGGGCGTGGCTTATCGCCACTGCTTCTCTTTTCCGGTATTGACCATGGAATAAATAACCACTAGTTTATACTTTGCTTTATACTTGTTGTGGAAGTCCCAAACATGTGGGAACATGAAACGCCCTCGTGTTTGGGTTCATGACATCATCCGTAGACGCACACAGCTCGCTGAATTTCACCGACTCCTCCAGGAACAGCGTCTGGCTTATCTCCGTAAAACAGATACCGATTCCTTCATCCACCATGGTAATAACCACTAGTTCTGCTTTATACTTGTTGTGTAAATTCCACATACGTGGGAACATCAAACTCCATGGTGTCTGGGTTCATACTATTACCCGTAGTCCCACAACAGCGTCTGAATGAAGCCGCTACCAGCGGCAGCAAGACGGCGGTGGTGACGGGTGGAGCTTCTCAACGCTGATTGGCTGACGCAACTATGACTCACGCGATTTTGTCGCCGGAGTTGCCGGAGTTTTGCGTCCTTCGCTCTGTTCGGCGCGCGTCAAACGCGTCAGTCGCGTCGTCCGGTGGAAATGTCGCGCCTTCGCAATTTGCCGCGTCTGTGCATTGACTTTGCATTAATCTAATAATTTGTGTGGCGTTCGGTGTGAACGCAGCATAAGACACTACTTGGCTGCGTATATTCAAATCATAAAGTAAACCATAAACATTTGCCTCTCTCTGTTACAATACTGTCACGTAAAAACGGTTCCCAAAACGAGCAACACCTGACCCTAATGCCTCTCCTGATTATATAGCGCCGACTCAGTGGAAGTCGGCCTTACGCCCCCTAGTGGTGGGAGGCCCAACATACATCAAACACCACAAAATGACTCTTACAATAGTTCTATTAGTGTCTTTAGCTTAAAGCTAACTGAACGTAGTTATCTTGACGCTTGTAGTTACACTGTAACAAGATTACTGTAGAATTTACAGTAAGTAGCTGGCAGCAATTAGCAAGTAAGTAGCTGCAGTATATTTTACAGTATGCTTACTGTAAAATTAATCACAGTACCTATGGGATACTGTAGTCATTTTTACAGAAATAATCCCAGTACCGTCATTGTTATTACAGTAGTTATTAAAATACTGTACTTGTCATCACAGTAACCATGTACAGTTTACAGCAAATCCTAGACTACTGTAACATGCATCACTGTATTCATTTTAATACTGTAAATGAATACTGTAAAATAATTACATACTGTAAAATGAAGACGCAGTTTTTTTCAACAAAAGTCATTTATTTTAATACTTCAACATTTTAAATAAAACATTTACATTTTGTTTTTAGTTTGTAAAAAAACAATTTAAACATATTTGAAAGTAATTTGACAGTAAACAGTCAAATTCAAGGACTGGAAGCAATAAAATATTCAGGTCAAGAGGGAAATGTATGAAAACAATTTGAACTGAAACAAGTAATTGTAGTACAATAAAAAGTCCATGACTGACTTTACTGTATTGAACTGAATCCTCTCCCTGGACGGTCGTCTCTTCATGAACTGAGTCTCTTCCTGAACTGAGTCTCTTCCTGAACTGAGTCTCTTCATGAACTGAGTCTCTTCATGAACTGGAGTCTCTTCATGAACTGAGTCTCTTCCTGAACTGAGTCTCTTTATGAACTGAGTCTCTTCCTGAACTGAGTCTCTTCCTGAACTGAGTCTCTTCATGAACTGAGTCTCTTCATGAACTGGAGTCTCTTCATGAACTGGAGTCCTCTTCCCTGCAGTGGAAGGACAGAGACATTGGTTACCGATTCCCATTAGAAATACCACAATATGTTTCTACTATGACAATGTCAGCCTATGTTGTGTTTTGTCTGGTACTGGGATCTCACCAACATGATGAGCCTTGAGGCTCAGCAGGGACACCTGGGCCTCAACATCAGCTGGTGGAGGTTTCCTGCAACATAAAATAAACAGACAATAGTACCGTATTTATTAGAAGAGACATGAAAGAAACCCTTACTTTGATGTTCCCGGTCAAATAAAAGTGTATTTAGGGGGAAAGTGAGAAGATAAGCATTGTTTAGTCTGCAAAGTGTGGTTCACCTGGGGGGAGGGGCACATGAAGCAGGACAGAGATGGTTCCATAACAAACACCTGATGCTTTGGTTTGAAGTTTGAAATGTGTACAACTTTCTATATGGGGCTGCGAACAAGTGTGTGTGTGTGTGTGTGTGTGTGTGTGTGTGTGTGTGTGTGTGTGTGTGTGTGTGTGTGTGTGTGTGTGAGAGAGAGAGAGAGACGGGGGGGATATGATCAGCAATTGTATATGTTTAAATGTCTAGTGTGGAGGATATCATAAGGTCTTGAGGCAATCAGATGTAAAACACAATATTTATGATTGATTAAAGTTGTAAATCAGTCGGATTAGACACGAACACGACAGCAGGGTTAAGCTAGCAGCAACGTATCAACATTATACCAGCTGGTGCAGTCTGCCCTGTAGAGTTAGCTCAGAAAACACACGCATGTTGTGTGTGTAAAAGTCTGACCTGTTGTGTAGTTCTGGTTCACCTTCAGTGGTGCTCGGTAACGTTACTCGTGTCACGTTGTGCCGCACGGTAGCTAGCAAGAGAGAAAAGAGTCAAAACTCCTCCATGGAGCTACGAGCTAGCCTTAGCTAACGAGCAGCAACACACACACATACACACACACAACGACAGCGTCACACATAAACGATTCTAATTAATTTACACGTTACACTAAACGCATGCCATGTATCAACTATATGAAGCCAAATGATTTATATCACAATATTAAGTGCAAATACTATATTTTGGTAATATTAGTAACACTAACGTTAGCTTACTAGTGCAGGAAAGTGTCTCTGCTTCCCTCTTAAAGTCACGCAGCGTTACACGGTGACTTTACTGGAGAAGACTGTGCTGTCATTGTGCTGTCATTAATGTACATTTGCAAATTGCTGGCAAAAAGGAAATATGAAGGAATAATAATGAGCTTCGTTACCTCGCTGTTGCTGAAGTTGAAGTGGACTCTGGTCAGAAATATTGTAGCTCTTGTTCCAAAATGTTGAGAAGCCTCTCCTTCCTCTCCTCTCGAGAGAAGCAAGTGTCCATCGGTACACAACGTTATAGTTACTGTCATCTTTGTGTAACACAACGGAGGAAATGCAATGTCGCTTCCCCTTCTGTCTGAGTGACAGCTAAACCTAACGTCTGTGTTGAAAATAATGTTAAAACGAATGATGGTGTATTCCCGCTCAAAATTACTGTATTGTGAGTCACAGCAACATTTATTTACAGTAAGATTCACCCGGGAATGAATTTTGACTATGATGCATTGCAGATCTACAGCAACATGCTGTATAAGAGTTCTACAGTAAGAATATGGCCAGTATACAGTAATACTACTGTGAAAACAACAGAAACTTGTTACAGTGTAGCTGAGGGTTCATATAAATAACAACCATATACTGTATAGAAGAAGTGGACGTAGTCACCGGGACTTCACTGGTTTGTGGACGGACGTTTTGTCCGTCGCCATCTTGGCATTTTGCAACCATCAACCGGAAGTGAAGGACTGTGGAAGAGTGATGTGGAGACGCTGTATACTGCTCTGGTAGTGTACAACCTGTCAATCACAAGGTAGCCCCGCCCTAAAGCCCACTCTGCTTTATGGGACATTTTACTCTAAATGGATCATAATTTACTCAAACTAGTGATTGACAACATAAATCATGTTTACAAAGCTCTAAAACCTGCTAACAAACAGCCTCAGAGGAAACAGAGGAAGAGGTTCAATCACAATATTGGTTAGAAAAATAAATAATTTATATTTCATTTTCAAATGTTCAGCCCTAAAGCTAATCTAGTTTATTGAGCTAAAGACCAACTTAACTAGCAGCTAACTAACCAATATCTCTTAGAGTTTAGTCTGAGTTACATTAGCTAACTGATATAATGTATAATAATTAATTGTTTTATTAAGTTTTCTATATTTTTTCAATTTCAATTTGTATTTTATTTTTTATTTTTTATTATTAGGGTCCGAGCAACTGACGTAGTCAGTCCGAGTAGGACCCTATTCAAATTACTGGGATTATTCTTTTTCTTATGAACTCACCAAATTTGGAACACCTGTCAGGCCTGGTGAAAAACGCGATCATCTGGATCATCATCAATGCTGCATTGACATTTTTGTATTTGTTATTATTTTACTTGATAGGGACAGAGCATGTTAATGAACATGAGTATAAAATACATATATAATGTATAATACATTGTACCACTAGTATTGTAGTATGCTGTATTTAGTTTATCGTAAAAACTTCAGTTAAAGAGCCGTACAGACAGTTATATTCAATACAATGTCCAACAGTCAGCTTCCTGTATTACTACATTATTATTAGACATTTATCCCTCGTCGCATTAATAATGACAATTTGAGAAATGGAGAAACAACCTGACTTTAATTGCAGGAGAAAAGTCCAAAACTGTCCACAAGTTATGTGACAGCGCCCTCTAGTGGCGGAACCAGTCACTGCAGCTCATGCAACCAAGAACACTTAAAGTTTATATCTCTGTTGTCAAACATACACTTTTCATTCAATATTAAATTAATGCAAATTGCACTGCTATTAAATTAAGTCCTACTTAATTAAGCACAACATTAAATACAGTTTTCCTAGATGATAGTTATGATGCATATCCTTGTTGAGGTTGTGCTGCATACTAATAAAGTATAATTATGAAGTATTATAATGTGAGAGCTGCATATTGTCCTTAAGTCGGGTTGAGGACGTTTAAATCTTCTTATTCAACACATTCTGACATTAAAGTCAAATATTCAAACAGATCACATACTCAATACTTTATTATCATATATATAAATAATATAACGGAACAACACAAGTACTTTCATACATTTACTGCGTTTTATAGATATTATTTACGTACTTTCACTAAAGAGTTTTAAATGGTGGTACTTTTACTTCACACAACAACAGACGGAGAACTCTGCAGCGATGATGAGGAGGAGGATGATGATGAGGATGATGAAGACTATAAAACAGGAACTTGTGGTGGAAATCAATAGTTTCCTTGTGATAAATCAAAAGAACTTTGAGCAAGTTATTCTTTGAACAATTTATTACGAGATCAGATATATAAAGAATATAAGGAGGCTACAAGTCATCACACATGAGCCATAGAACAGACAGGAGTCAGGCAACATTCAGCTGAATGGTTCAGAATGTTCTGTCCACCTACGGTGAGGACATGGAAGTTCTGACCACGTTTAACAGTAAAGCTGAAGCTCTAAAATACTTGTAAAGTACATCACTGGGAGCAGTGGTGTTGTTCCCTCTGTGTCAATAGCCAGAGGTAGAGATCAAGAGCAAGAGAAGGGTCAATGTGTCCATCAACAGGAGCCAGGTGAGGTTCAAATGGCGCCCTTTGTCCCCCCTCTCTGGGATAGTCATCAAAGTCATGGTTAGACACGTGTGAGATAAGGGATGATGGGGTTTCTGAACCCACGGGTATTCAGTCACACATCACGGAAACATAGCACACAGAATGCATAGAATTCATTTTCCCCCGACAGAACTCTGTGAGCTTCATCCTGCAGACGACCAGCCGAGAGACTCTTCATGGACAAACGCTGGACGAGTTCATCGGAGACAAAGTCAGAAATACCTCAAAGCAGAAGAATGAAATATGAAACGCTGAGAATTAATACGGTGAGCAGCGTAAAAAGAGGTCAGAGGTCAGAGGAACTCAACGACGCCGTTTCCTTCTAAATCCTCCAAAAGGTTGGAGCGGTTTCCCCGCAGGCTGAACCACGAGTGAAAGGTTTGAGCGCGTCGCCACCTGGTGGAAGAACTGGAGAACAACAACCTGCCGACTGAGGAGAAACGACTCCGGGTCGAGTTTGAGACCAAAACCAGAGGGAAAGGTTTCATATAAAACTCTTCAATAGTTGGAATGAAGAAAGGCACAGTTAGTGATTCTAACAGAAAAGCCAACTTGTCTTTTCTAAATGTTTTCATGGTCGTTACTCTGTGGAAACACAACCTTCCTGTTCTTTGCTCCTGATTCATTAACGCAGCGACCAGAGGAAACAAACCATCGTATAGAGACCTTCAAGCACACCGTGACTCCAGTGAAGAAGAAGATCATTACAAAGTTAGGAGTGATGTTATAATGCAGATGGAGGTGGTATCCATGAGCTGATGTATCAATGCAGCATAATGCATGAAACTGATGTCTGGGAGGTGGATCCTCCATCAAGGTCCAAGTCCTGGTTCTTCCTGGAGGACTTCACACCGTGCAGCTGCTCCTCTCTCACCTGTTGGTCGTCCTCAGGCAGCTTTTCTTCCACATTCACTTCATCTGATGAGAGAAGAAGTGAAAGAGAAAGAAAGAGAATCCTGAATTCTTAACTCTCCTCCTGACGTGATCTTAACAGCTCAACACGAATGTTCTCTGTCCATGAGGACGCGCTCCTCGTGAGACCAGACTGGACCGGACCAGAGTTTGATGAATGGGGACATTGTGTACAGTACTCACATGTTGGGGGTTTGGCAGCTGTGATCTACCAGTCGTAGCCGGTCCTGTAGAGATGAACACAGCACCAAGAGGGATGGAACAGGTTTAAAATAACAGAAGTAATGCTTTGCATCACGTCCTCACCGCAAACACAACAGCTGACTGCAGTCAGGTTCTGTGTCATCAGTCCAGATCCAAAACACAAGGAACCACAACACACTACCCATTTCACTCTGCTGTGAAGTCCCATGCTAAGCTAGGCTAACCATGGGCAGCGGTACAGTTCCTGGCCAACACTGCAGAAACCCAGGGCTGGATTACCAGTAGAAATACCTTGAATCCCAGTACAGGAGCCTCTGTTCATTGGCTGTGAGGGTTCTGATGTGTTGTTGCTATAGCAACTGGTGCTGGTGGGTTAGGGAAGTAAAGGGACCCCCAAGGGAGAAACCCATTGACCTCTATGGGTTTAGTTCAATACTGCTGGAACCAGCATGGACCGACTCCAACATTCTACTGACCTCAGAGTCTCCAGTCTGTAGTGAGGACTCTCCACCAGATCAGACAGCAGCTTCACTCCTGAATCCTTCAGGTTGTTGTTTCTCAGATCCAGTTCTCTCAGACTGGAGGGGTTTGACTTCAGAGCTGATATCAGAGAAGAACAGCTGATCTCTGACAAGCTGCAGCTCTTCAACCTGAATAAAGAATAAAGATGAAGATCATAATCATTCATAACCATCAGATGTGTTGAGGTTTAAATGTGTAGCTCAACATGACGATGTCCTCATCAAGGAGCTTTTCTCTTTGTCATTGTGTTCTTGTGGATCATCATCATGTCAGCCTTCTACAGACATCATCACATGTCAGCACAACATTCATAACCTGTTGATGTCCACACAGATGAAGACCATGCTGCTGCTCTCAGGTCTGCAGCTACAGGATCACAACCTTTCTCTTCATCAAGTAAACGTTATAAATATGAAACAAATATTATTTCAGAGGATCTTCTGTTTACAGATTTGACCATTTACCAAAAATCATAAACAATAGTTTACATTATCAACTAACTGAGGACATTTTCTACAATTTCTTTAAGAAACAAGTCTTTGTGACTACAGACTACATTTAGTTCAAGAAACATTAAATATGAACAAAAACAAATATTAAACTTACTGGATTTAAGTTATGTGTGTCCATAAATGAGGTTGAATTATTAAATAAACATATATCTTTTTTATTTTATTTAATTCAAAATGTATTTAACCTCTTAGCGTTCCTGTAAAATTTGACGAAAAACGCCTATCCAGGTAAACCCAAAGTAAATGGGAAGCTGTAGTTGAACCATGTGGAGTAAATGCATGGTCTTGGTCTCTTTTGAAAGGAAACAATCTGAAGTTTTTTTCCCTCAACAGTCAGAATCACTTTAAGTGCTGCTGACACTGAGTTAAATGAGTTTGAACACATTAAAGTATAAGGTTTTTATTTCCGCCTAAACATTTCTTTGTAAATAGATGCCTGTAGATGACTATAAATGGGACTTATGGACTGGAAAACACAATAGGACCATAGCCTGAAGCCTTATCTAGTCTAAGTAAAAAGCAGATAACAATATCACAGAAAATGAATATTTTACACATGTTTTTCTAATGAAATGTCTAGGAATTTTTCCATTTTGAGACTGAAAATATTCATGATATACCTATTTAAAAGGCTTATAGTCTTGCAAACTTATAGAGGCACTATTCATATTTACTACCAGTATTGCTGACACAGAGAAAATGAAGTATAAATGCATTTTCATGCTAATTCAAGGCCACACTGAGGCTCTATCAGCAGCTGTCTCTGCTCATCAAATTGAAGGCTGTTGGGATTATTTGCCCCCCCCCTCTTCCTGGTATTCTTTTTTAGGCAATTTCATTGGCTGTACGAAACGCCTGTTATCTGAGCTGTACGACGTGACAGGCTTGATCCACGCAAACCTAAAAACCCATTTCGAGACGGACGTTGGGGACAGATAACAAGAGTAGGCCTTGCGCATATGTCACAGAGCGAAGATGCTAGGAGCATTTTTCTGATAAATTAACTTACACATATAAGATGGAAGTACATTAAGAATTGCCTTATAAATAATGACATGCCAATGACTTAGTCTACGGATGGACAATGCAGGCCAACCAACCCTAGCATACAGGGAGCAATGGTGAGTAAGGGCCTTAAGATTTGTTATGAACGTCAACGCTCCATGGTAGACAGTATCCACGGAGTGAAGACATTGATAAATAAAGCATCACCATAATCCATCACAGACATAAAAGTAGCAGCAACAAGTCTCTTTTTAGCATCAAAAGAAAAGCAAGACTTATTTCTGAAATAGAAACCCAGCCTCACCTTCAACTTCACAAGTTGCTGAATGTGAGGTTTAAAAGAGAGATAATAATCAATTAAGAATCCCAAGTATGTATATGACGATACAGACTCAATCACATTGCCCTGAAATGTAATTCTAGCTGGAAGGTTTAGTGGTGTTTTCTTTGAGTTTGAAAACATCATCAGTTTTGTTTTGTCAGGATTCAAAATTAATTTCATCTCATACAAAGTGTGTTGAACAGTATCAAAGGCAACTGACAGAGATGCTATATGAGGCTATATGAGTATATATATATATATATATATATATATATATATATATATATATATATATATATATATATATATATATATATGTATATATATATATACCTATATATATATATATATATATATATATATATATATATATATATATATATATATATATATATATACATACATATTACTATAATAGTAACAGAGAGTCAATTAACTGACCTCAGAGTCTCCAGTCTACAGTGAGGACTCTCCAGAAAACCACTCAGCAGCTTCACTCCTGAATCCTGCAGCTTGTTGTCACTCAGATCCAGTTCTCTCAGACTGGAGGGGTTTGACTTCAGAGCTGATATCAGAGAAGAACAGCTGATCTCTGTCATCTCACAGTCTACCAGCCTGCAAACACACAAAACAACACACAGAGTTTCTTATATCGATACACAATGAATAATAATTTTCATCATAAACATGAGTGATTTTCATTTTGGTTTCATCTTCTTTTGTAAACAGACATTTTGTTAAAATCATGTCACTATAAACACATTAAAATCCTGATTCCAGTTAAATGAGTTCCTCCAGTGCAGTAGAAGCTCTAACAAACTAAAAGCAGGACTTAAAGCAGGGGTGGGCAATTCGTTTTCCCAAGGGGCCACATGAGAAATTGGGACCGTTGTGGAGGGACAAACCAATAGGCTGAACTTAATTCAATTAACTCAATATTAATGTTATTACTTTTTGACAGGCTGTCAAACACTTCACCACTGGGCTGTCAAACACTTCACCACCAGGCTGTCAAACACTTCACCACCAGGCTGTCAAACACTTCACCACCAGGCTGTCAGGAAGCTGAACTCTCTCCCTCACCACTCCCACATCTAGACTCATGTCCTCTGCTGCTAAACTCTGTCTGACCGCTGGTATAACGTTCTATTTATGTTGTATATATGTGGTTTATATGTTGTTTTAACTGTTTTTGCACTATCCACTTTATGTCAGACAGAAGAGAAACACAATTGTATATCTTCTGCATGTTTGCACAAACGGAATAAGTGCCAAATAAAACTGAGCGAGGCTCCTGTGAGACTGACCGCCTGTGAGGGCTTTGTGAGGCGGAGCGGCTCGCGGCAGCACCCGCTGCTCGTTGAGGACAGAAACTACAGAACAACACGTGCTTTCACATTGAGAAGAGAAACTACAGAACAACACGTGCTTTCACATTGAGAAGAGAAACTACAGAACAACACGTGCTTTCACATTGAGAAGAGAAACTACAGAACAACACGTGCTTTCACATTGAGAAGAGAAACTACAGAACAACACGTGCTTTCACATTGAGAAGAGAAACTACAGAACAACACGTGCTTTCCCATCAGTCTGTTGGCAAACGCGCGTGCACATACGTAAATCGCCTTCAAAGTAAAAGCAGTGCAGTTGTATTGCATTCATGGCATGCATCTTATTTATTTTTCATTTTTGATTCACCTCACCAGACTGGGAGAACCCGCGGGACGCAAGATGCCCAGGTCTGACTTAAAGCGTCCTGGTTCCCTGAGAGCAGGAGGGCCAAAGGATGTTCATGTTGGTTGGACAAGACCTCCAACACTTTGATCCCCAGCAGGATTGTGGCCAGTTCAGCATTCAGTTCACAGCATTATGTCCAAAAGCAAATCAAGAGACACCAGTAGACATTGTTCTCCCACAGCAACATGTTGGGAACACCAGCATGAACTGGTATGCAGTAGATGACTTCAGAGCACTTCAGACTTCAGAGCTGAGAGAAGAACAGCTGACCTCTGTCAAGCTGCAGGAACTCAATCTGCACCAAGAAGAAATATGAAGAGAAACAATCTGTTCATAATCCATCAGATGGGTCCATGTTTTAAATGTGGAACTCCACTTCTCAAGGTTTCCTGCAGCTGGTAGCAGACGTGTAGAAGCAGCTCACGGAGGACAATGACTTGTTTAATATGATATTAATGTTTAGGACAAACTCATCACAGTGAATGTTCACATGAACCTGGAGCACAACAGGTTGATAAGAGATGTGAACTGATGATGCTTTCTATCACTTTTAGACATCTGATACTAAATGTATTGATCAGTATTGATCCAGGTTCTTCAGAGCAGATCAGAACATATTAAAAGTTGTTTTAAAATACAAAATGCTCTGGAAAAAAGTATCAACATGATTATGTTCTTAAATTACTTTAACAGTTATTTGCTTCAAAGTTAATAAATGTTTTTTAAATGATGAACATTGAGTCACTCAAATATAATGTATAATATTCATCAAGTATAATATATATAACATTCATCAAGTATAATATATATATATAATATTCATCAAGTATAATATATATAATATTCATCAAGTATAATATATATATAATATTCATCAATAGTCTTTTTGTGTCTCTATGAGTGACCTTCTGTAGGTAAAGGACTTTGGGCCCCTGACACTTTTGGCCCCTTACATTTGGGGCCCCTGACACTTTGGGCCCCTGACACTTTTGGCCCCTGACACTTTGGGCCCCTGACACTTTGGGCCCCTGACACTTTGGGCCCCTGACACTTGGGGCCCCTGACACTTTTGGCCCCTGACACTTTGGGCCCCTGACACTTTTGGCCCCTGACACTTTTGGCCCCTGACACTTTGGGCCCCTGACACTTTGGGCCCCTGACACTTGGGGCCCCTGACACTTTTGGCCCCTGACACTTTGGGCCCCTGACACTTTGGGCCCCTGACACTTGGGGCCCCTGACACTTTGGGCCCCTGACACTTTGGGCCCCTGACACGTTGTACATTTCATGACTGTAGAGGACGACATGCAGACAACGAGGCAGCTGATGTGAAGTGGAACATATTACCAGAACATGTACCACTTGATGATCAATACGTAGATAATCAATACAGTTATTGATTAAACATGAAGGTGCTACACTGGCAGCAGACAGTGAACCCACCTCAGAGTCTCCAGTCTACAGTGAGGACTCTCCAGAAAACCACTCAGCAGCTTCACTCCTGAATCCTGCAGCTTGTTGTGACTCAGATCCAGTTCTCTCAGACTGGAGGGGTTTGACTTCAGAGCTGATATCAGAGAAGAACAGCTGATCTCTGTCATCTCACAGTCTACCAGCCTGCAAACATACATAACAACACACAGAGTTTATTATAAGATACACAATGCATCATTATTTTCATCATAAACATGAGTGACTTTCATTTTGGTTTCTTCTTCTTTTGTAAGCAGACATTTAGTTAAAATCATGTCCCTGTAAACACATTAAAATCCTGATTCCAGTGAAATGAGTTCTTCCAGTGCAGTAGAAGCTCTAACAAACTAAAAGAGGACTTAAAGCGTCCTGGTTCCCTGAGAGCAGGAGGGCCAAAGGATGTTCATGTTGGTTGGACAAGACCTCCAACACTTTGATCCCCAGCAGGATTGTGGCCAGTTCAGCATTCAGTTCACAGCATTATGTCCAAAAGCAAATCAAGAGACACCAGTAGACATTGTTCTCCCACAGCAACATGTTGGGAACACCAGCATGAACTGGTATGCAGTAGATGACTTCAGAGCACTTCAGACTTCAGAGCTGAGAGAAGAACAGCTGACCTCTGTCAAGCTGCAGGAACTCAATCTGCACCAAGAAGAAATATGAGGAGAAACAATCTGTTCATAATCCATCAGATGGGTCCATGTTTTAAATGTGGAACTCCACTTCTCAAGGTTTCCTGCAGCTGGCAGCAGACGTGTAGAAGCAGCTCACGGAGGACCATTCATGACTTGTTTAATATGATATTAATGTTTAGGACAAACTCATCACAGTGAATGTTCACATGAACCTGGAGCACAACAGGTTGATAAGAGATGTGAACTGATGATGCTTTCTATCACTTTTAGACATCTGATACTAAATGTATTGATCAGTATTGATCCAGGTTCTTCAGAGCAGATCAGAACATATTAAAAGTTGTTTTAAAATACAAAATGCTCTGGAAGAAAGTATCAAAATTATTATGTTCTTAAATTACTTTAACAGTTATTTGCTTCAAAGTTAATAAATGTTTGGTTCTTTACGTGAAATTAAATTACCTTTTTTTATGATGAACATTGAGTCACTCAAGAATAATATATATAATATTCATCAAGTATAATATATATAATATTTATTAAGGATCATTAGTCTTTTGTGTCTGTATGAGTGACCTTCTGTAGGTGAAGGACAGGGGTGGGGCCCTGACACCCCTAATACTTTTGGCCCCTGACACTTTCGACCCCTGATACTCTGGTCCCCTGGCACTTTTGTCACCTGACACAAGGGCCCCTGATACTTTTGGCCCCTGATACTTTTGGCCCCTGACACTTGGGGCCCCTGACACTTTGGGCCCCTGACACTTTTGGCCCCTGACACTTGGGGCCCCTGACACTTTGGGCCCCTGACACTTTTGGCCCCTGACACTTGGGGCCCCTGACACTTTTGGCCCCTGACACTTTTGGCCCCTGACACTTGGGGCCCCTGACACTTTGGGCCCCTGACACTTTTGGCCCCTGACACTTTGGGCCCCTGACACTTGGGGCCCCTGACACTTTGGGCCCCTGACACTTTTGGCCCCTGACACTTGGGGCCCCTGACACTTTGGGCCCCTGACACTTTTGGCCCCTGACACTTGGGGCCCCTGACACTTTGGGCCCCTGACACTTTTGGCCCCTGACACTCGGGGCCCCTGACACGTTGTACATTTCATGACTGTAGAGGACGACATGCAGACAATGAGGCAGCTGATGTGAAGTGGAACATATTACCAGAACATGTACCACTTGATGATCAATACGTAGATAATCAATACAGTTATTGGTTAAACGTGAAGGTGCTACACTAGCAGCAGACAGTGAACCCACCTCAGAGTCTCCAGTCTACAGTGAGGACTCTCCAGAAAACCACTCAGCAGCTTCACTCCTGAATCCTGCAGCTTGTTGTCACTCAGATCCAGTTCTCTCAGACTGGAGGGGTTTGACTTCAGAGCTGATATCAGAGAAGAACAGCTGATCTCTGACAAGCTGCAGCTCTTCAACCTGAATAAAGAATAAAGATGAAGATCAGAATCATTCATAACCATCAGATGTGTTGAGGTTTAAATGTGTAGCTCAACATGACGATGTCCTCATCAAGGAGCTTTTCTCTTTGTCATTGTGTTCTTGTGGATCATCATCATGTCAGCCTTCTACAGACATCATCACATGTCAGCACAACATTCATAACCTGTTGATGTCCACACAGATGAAGACCATGCTGCTGCTCTCAGGTCTGCAGCTGCAGGATCAGGATCAGATCAGACATGTAGGACTCATTGATTCCATGAGCTTCTTCTTGGTGTCTCTGGTAGCTTAGCAGCTTCATGTGTTTACCAGCAGAGGTCACATGTGCTCAGGTTAGGGGTGGGAATCACCAGAGTCCCACGATTCGATACTTGAGTCACGATTCGATACTGCGATATATTGAGTATTGCAATTTATTCTTTTTTTTCAACTGCAAATTGTCCCCAAAGGAAAACGTATATATTTTATATATATATATATATATATATATATATATATATATATATATATATATATATATATATATATATATTTATACTTAATATCTTATCTAATAAGATAAAGTTTTCAGTCTGTTCATCTCACTTCAATCATTTTTATTGCAGCAAAATGTGATTGTCAAGCAGACAAACTGAGCAACATGACATACATGTTGCACCTGACAAACTGAACTGCTTGTATTACTGTTTGCATAGTCGCGTCATTTGCGCCAGAGAGGGGGCGGGGCTTATCTCCATGCGTGTAAAGAGTTTTCATTTACACCATCCACCATGGAAATAACCACTAGTTCTGCTTTATACTTGTTGCGGAAATCCCAAAAACGCCGGAACATCAAACGCTCTCTTGTCTGGGTACATAATATTACCCGTAGGCTCTCACAGCTCGGTGAATTTCACCGACTTCTCCAGGAAGTGCGTCTGAATGGCGGCCGCTTCCAGCGCTACTAGTGCACCAGCAGCTGGTTTGATTCATACTTTTTCATGTCTTTGACCGGTGTTGTGGATTAAGAGGCGGCCATGTTAACTGGCAACTTCCGGCCGAACGCGTCTACTGTTGTCGTCGTTACAGCAGATGTTGAGAATAGCACGAGAACACGTAGCTGTCCTCGTGAATGCCGCATTGTTTAATTCTGCAGTTCAATGTCTAACCTTCTCGTCTAAAGTCTCTGATCAAAAGATACCGGACTAAACGTTGTTGAGTCTTTTCAGGGAAATAATCCACGCGAGTGGAAGCGTCGCTTGTTGTTTATGTGTTGAAACAGGAAGTCAGCAAATTGCCTTTCCTTTGAAATAAAGTTGTTACAAATAACACATAATGACTGTGGAGTCTGTTTTGTGCAAATATCTGTCACGTAAATTAACTCTATAGTCCACGAAAAAAGAAGAGACAAAAGATATAAATAAGTTTAATTTACAGGATTTCTCAAACTAATAGACAGCTGTTTAAAATCAGACCATTCAAAACGTCTTTGTAGAACTGCAAAACAGTTGAGTTCACTTGAATGTAATAAGGGACACCTAAACTTGAATGGTCTGATTTTAAACAGCTGTCTATTAGTTTGAGAAAGCAGCGATATTGTAAAGCGCTCCAGGTCACGTCAACATGCTCCATGGAGTCGCAGTTGGTCACAAGTTGATCTGGTGGCTCTCTGCCGTTTACATGTGACTGCTGACTGTGTGGTACACGATTTGACTGTAAATCCACAAGAAAATCCACTATGTCTATTGTGGTGTAGTGGTAATGCCACTGACCTCTGAGTCCGAATCCCGTAAATTAAACTTATTTATATATTTTTTCTCTTCTTTTTTCATGTACTATTGAGTTAACTACGTGACATATTTGCACAAAACAGACTCCACAGTCATTATGTGTTATTTGTAACAACTTTATTTCAAAGGAAAGGCAATTTGCTGATTTCCTGTTTCAACACATAAACAACAAGCGACGCTTCCACTCGCGTGGATTATTTCCCTGAAAAGACTCAACAACGTCTAGTCCGGTTTGTTTTGACCAGAGACTTTAGACGAGAAGGTTAGACATTGAACTGCAGAATTAAACAATGCGGCATTCACGAGGACAGCTACGTGTTCTCTTGCTATTCTCAACATCTGCTGTAACGACGACAACAGTTGACGCTTTCAGCCGAAAGTTGCCAGTTAACATGGCCGCCTCTTTATCCACAACACCGGCGCAGTGTCGGGCATGTTGTGTCGTGCAACAGCTGTGCGAGCAGCGGCGATACGAGTGGCAGGAAGTCAAGACATACGGCGCATTTCTAATTTCTTTCTCCGGTGTCTCCATTTTTTTCCCCTTCCTACCGGTCACGCAGAAAATAACACAGCACCATCTAGTGGACTGAAAAAGCAATTTATTTTGGACCAAAACGTTTATCATTTATATAATAAAAGATCGATACTTGGCCTCTGTGTATCGATCCAATATCACCACGCAAAGTATCGCGATACTATGCTGAATCGATTTTTCCCCCACCGCTAGTTCAGGTGTGTTTCAACAACAGCCACATGTCACCTGTCCATCACAAGAGTTATTACCTGTTAGTTAACCATTTAACTGTTGATGTTTGTAAACCTACATTGTTGATTTCTCTCCTCAAAAGTTGTATTTAGTGATGAATTAGAACATAAAATGTTTGTGGCCGCTGTTGTTGTGACTATAGACTGTGTCGTTCCAGCGCTTTGCATTGTGGGATACAGGAGAGCTAGATACATACTTTTCAGATTCAGCACAACATCCTGGTACTTCTGTCAGACTTAGATTTAGCTTTTGTTTGCTAGCACATGCTACATTTGGGTCCAACCAGTCCAAACTGTTAGAATAGGAGCTTTAAATACATCCAGTGTCAAACACAGACTGACTTGATGCATGTGAAGCCTCACATTGGTTCAGATCCACTTCACAGGTGTGTCCTCCACAGAACTAGACTGTGGATTTAGTCCTGGAACATCACAGACAGTCTGGACCGATGACAGACACCAAGAACTCTTGAAGGGACATTTGGACTCGTGAGTACTGTGTTGAGAAAGACCTGAACGAAGAGGAACCGGCCCTTTAAGAACAACATGTGTTGAAGGTTGTTGGCTCCAGATAATGAGACTCAACATGAACCCAGAACAACAGGTAGACCTGCTGTCAAGAAAAACTCAAGTTAAATAAGTTAGAAGCTTCTACATCTGTAGCTTGATGATGTCATTCATCAGCATCACTTGTTGAAGAGCCACTAGCACTACGACTGCTCTCAGCTGACCTCTAGTTCTAGTAACCACAACAGAGACCTTTGTCTCCTCCAGCTGGAGTCCTAAAAGCTGCTTTGTTGAGGCCTTTGGGCCGGTGCTGGGCTGCTGGTTACCAGTCTGAGCTCTGGTTTCATCTCACCACAGCAGCTGTGTGGGTTGTCTCTGTAGCAGCCTCATCAGCTTCTGATGGCATGAAGACCATCACAGTTCACAACCTCACCTTCATGGAGCTTTGCATTCAAGTCTTTTCTATCTGCTGTCATCAGATCTTCATCCTCCTCCTTCATCTCCCTCACACACTCTCTGCAGCCTCATCAGGACTGACATCACCTTCACTGACTGATGGACCACCATGTGAGTCTGGAAGCTACAAACTCTCCTGTCAATCACTTAATTTCTCTACAATCTGCTTCTCTAACAAATATTCAGATTTTATTTTCAGGGACATCCTGAAACCTTCCAGTCAGTGAACTGACCTCAGAACCTCCAGTCTACAGTGAGGACTCTCCAGTCCAGCAGACAGCAGCTTCACTCCTGGATCCTCCAGGACGTTCTGACTCAGGTCCAGATCTCTCAGACTGGAGGGGTTAGACTTCAGAGCTGAGGCCACAACTTCACAGTGAGTCTTTGAGAGTCCGCAACCATTAAGTCTGTAATGACACAAATATTACAAAATGTTATGATGAAACATTTAATATGTACTTCCTGTTTCCTGTGCTGATGAACATTATCTCTTCACATCAGTGGTTCAGCTGCTCTCATCTCACTGTGTTTCACATGAAACAAGAACTCATCTCTCTCGTCTGCAGACTTTTTCATATTTAGTGAAACTGTTCACTATTAATAATTAAACTATTAATATAACTCAGTAAACTTCCTGCATTTAAATGTTTATATCAAGTGAATATTGTTGCCAAAGCATCAAAATACAGAATAATAAAAATATAAATATTCTACTATTAATTAATATTCATATTAATATAAATATTATTATTAATGTCTGTTCAAGGTGGAGCTTTTAATTCTAACATGATGCTGGATAGTTAATTCATATTACTGTTTCATATTGTAATCCTTAGATATTTTGTAAATCAAATGTAAACCTTCAACATATCCAGTAACATTTCTCTGCAGGTAAATGTAGTACTGCAAGTTTTCCTCTGAAGTAGAAATGCATTACATTTCATCTGACCCTACAGGGTCTGGATCTTGGGAGACATACAAGGAATTCATGTTAACCATAATAAGAATACTTCATATTACTCAGCTGGGTAAAGCTGTATTCTACTAAAGTGGAAATCTGAACTCCTACATGGAGGCAACGGCTCAAAGAACCAACATCCTGCAGCTCACCTGAAAACATGTGGAATACTTTGAGGAGGAAACCAGCAGCGTATGAAACATGTGGGCCTCTTTTGTGGCCTCAGTACTCCATCACTACAGTCCACTGGCTATGAAGTAGTATGAACACTGTCCTCCTGAGCTCTTCTTGTCTCCTCCATGTTGTCTTCTTCACTCTAGTAACAGACTTCAGGACCTCACATCTCACTTCATTGTGTTCTATTGTTCTGTGTGTTTAGTTTAGTGGAGAGCAGTGACATTCAAATCATGTTCATGTAAATGTATTTCAACAATCTAAAGGTAGAACCCTGAATTGAAGTTGCTTTGTTTTTGTCTTCTGGTCCTGTTTTTAAGAAGGGGGTGTGACCTGATACAGAGCTCATTTAAACTCTTAAATAATCAGGTGTTACCTGTAAGTGTGATGATGTCAGAGCCTTTGCAGAAGCTCCTCATGTAACAATAACTAGTACAGGAAGTGATGACAGTAAAGCCTAATTTATGGTTCTCCATCAGGTCGACGGCGTACCTACGCCGTAGCTACGCCGTTGACGCAGACCCCTACACCGTAGCCTGACGTGCACCTCCAAAAAATCCTAACTACGCGTCGTGTTGACGCGGACCGCAAGCGCTGTGATTGGTCTGCTCAGAACGTAATTTCCGGCAGTTGCTTTTTCCCAGCCTCGACCGGTTTAGTGGTCGGACAGACCACCTCCGCAAACATCTTCTCTGTCGCCTGCGCTTCAACGTTTGCAATATAAGCATTTGCTTCAATATTGATGAGCTCCAACTCCAAATGCAGCCGCTCCAACTGGGTCGCCATTGTTTACTGTGACCGGAATTCGGCTATAACCCCTGAAACCACACAGCCACACAGGCACACACCCCTGGCGGCATGGCGGTTAATTGCAGAGCAACGCGGTCCCTCGACGCAGAACTTCGAATGCTCAACGACGGCGTCACGTACGCCGTCGACTTGACACATAACCATGAATTAAGCTTTAAACACTGATCTATGTTGTGATCAAAAGCTGCTGAGAAAAAACCTCCAACACGACCTCTAAAGTCCTTCATGTGTTGTATCAGGTTCACATGTCGCCTACATCACCCAAAGGAAGATGAATAGAGGAAGAATCATATCAACATCAAAGAACAATCATCAGAAATAAATAGAATAACTTGACAGTGAAAACACAACCAACTGAAACATCAACATGTTTTCACTCGTAGCTTTTGAGACAACGAGAACATCTGAGACTAAATACAACTGACTTATAACTTTGTATCAAACAGCTGGAACACTATTTTAAGAATATTATGGATTTTATAGTTTCTATATTTGAAGAACTAAACTACTGATCGACACTAATTCATAAAGGTAATCACATCTGGACTCACTCAGCCTTTCTGCAGTTCCTCATAGCTGGAATCAGTCTCCGTCGTCCCTCCTCTGATGTGTTGTAGTTCTTCAGGTTCAACTCATCCAGAACCTCCTCTGACATCTGCAGCATGTAGCACAGAGCTGAGCACTGGATCTCTGAGAGTTTCTTCTCTGATCTGTTCCCTGACTTCATGAACTCCTGTATCTCCTGATGGACTGAGAGGTCCTTCATCTCCATCAGACAGTGGAAGATGTTGATGCTTCTGTCAGGAGAGATATAACTCTTCATCTCCTTCAGGTTGTTGATGGCTCTCTGGATGGTTTCTGGACTGTTGTCTGTCTGACCCAGCAGGCCTCCTAAGAGTCTCTGGTTGGACTCCAGAGAGAGGCCATGAAGGAAGCGGACAAACAGGTCCAGGTGGCCATTTCTACTTTTGAGGGATTTCTCCATGGCTCTCCTCAGGAAGTCCTCCAGGGATGAATCAATGTCACCATGAAGACTGTTGTTGGCATCATCATCATCATCATCATCATCATCATCATCGTCCTCACTATCCAGGTCTGAATCTGCGTCGTCTTCTCCCATGAAGTCCTCCAGTACCTTTGTCTTCCTGTGTGTGAAGCAGTGGAACATGTAGACGGCAGCCAGAAACTCTTGAACACTCAGATGAACAAAGCAGTAGACGGTTTTCTGGAAGATCACACTCTCTCTTCTGAAGATCTCTGTACAGACTCCTGAGAACACAGAGGCCTCCGTGACATCAAGACCACACTGCTCCAGGTCTTGTTGGTAGAACATGATGCTTCCTTTCTCCAGATGTTCAAACGCCAGCCTCCCCAGCTTCAGAAGAACTTCCCCGTCAGCCTCCATCAGCTCCTGAGGACTCGTCTCATGTCCCTCATGGTACTTCTGCTTCTTCCTCTTGGTCTGGACCAGCAGGAAGTGTGAGTACATGTCGGTCAGGGTCTTGGGCAGCTCTCCTCTCTGATCTGTGGTCCACATGTGGTCCAGAACTATAGCAGTGATCCAGCAGAAGACTGGGATTAGACACATGATGTGGAGGCTCCTGGAGGTCTTGATGTGTGAGATGATTCTGTTGGACTGCTCTTCATCACTGAACCTCCTCCTGAAGTACTCGTCCTTCTGGGGGTCGGTGAAGCCTCGTACTTCTGTCAGCCTGTCAACACGAGTAGGAGGGATCTGATTGGCTGCTGCAGGTCTGGAAGTTATCCAGACGAGAGCCGAGGGAAGCAGGTTCCCCTGGATGAGGTTCGTCAGCAGCACGTTGACCGATGCCTTCTGTGAGACATCACACACAACCTCATTGTTGATGAAGTCCAAAGCAAGTCTGCTTTCATCCAGACCATCAAGGATGAACAGAAGCTTCCAGACAGAGAGCTGCTCTGCTGAGACCTTCTGTAATGTTGGATGGAACACATGGAGCAGCTTGAGAAGACTGAACCGCTCATCTCTGATCAAGTTCAGTTCCCTGAACGAAAGCACAACCACCAGACCCACGTCCTGGTTTTCCAAACCCTCGGCCCAGTCCAGAGTGAACTTCTGCACCGAGAAGGTTTTTCCAACGCCAGCGACGCCGTTGGTCAGAACCACTCTGATGCGTCTCCGCTGGTCAGCTGAGGCTTTAAAGATGTCGTGGCACTTGATGGGAGTGTCATGGAGGGTCTTCTTCTTGGAGGCTGACTCCAGCTGCCTCACCTCATGTTGGGTATTAACCTCTTCACTCTGTCCCTCTGTGATGTAGAGCTCAGTGTAGATCCTGTTGAGGAGGGTTCCACTTCCTGTTTCACCACTTCCTTCAGTCACACGTTCACATCTCTTCTTCAGACTGATCTTGTGTTCATCTAAAACCTCCTGCAGACCACAATCTGCTGAACCAGAAAAACAAGAGAGAACACATGAAGAAGACATGATATTGATTTGACTAAAACAATCAGTAAACTCGTGAGTGAAGTAACTTTCAGTTTGATTCAGTTAGAAGCTACAAAGTAGTGGGATGTGAACACAGAGAGCTTTCTCTCTGGTCAGCAGCACAGACACCTGTTGATCCAGTCAGTGGAGCTACAGACGTGGTTTTGGTTTGAGGGAGGAGACCGTCTCCGTCATGGTGCTGTTGACCTGCTACCAAACAGAGCCTCAACAGCTCAGATGGGTTTTCCTGCTGTGAGGCTGCAGTGGAAATGTATTCATGGCCTGGATCAACGCTCACTGAGCCCAGCAAGAGACAAGTAAAGAACCAACAGCATTCTGATTGGTTCATGCAAAGACAGGGTGCTATCATGAAACCAAAACATAACCTTCATTGATGTATTGTGGGTTCATATTGTCTCTCAAAGAAGAACAGGGATGCAGAGCAGAACTGTCTGCTGGAGCAGATCTTAAATGTCTTCTGTGAGACTCAACAAGAGTTCCTGTATGAGAACAACACTTCCTGTTTCCAGACATGAAGACATCAGCAGAGACATGGAGGGTCTTACTCTGTACAGTGCTGCTCTCACTGGCTGCCTGCAGTCCAGCTCTGGTTCTGGTTCTGGTTCTGGACATCAGCTCCTCCTCAGGAACAAGACTCCTCTTCTCTCTGTGGAGACATTTCTTTATTACTAAAATGATTTGTTGGTTGTTGATGAAAACATCCAGATTTGGACCAAAGTGTCAGAAGCTCAGAAGTTCAGAGATCAGTTAAAGTGTTGTTACTTTTCTGTTTGAATTCAGAGTTCAGTCTGAATGAAGACGTGAGATCTTGAGTTAGGTTTGAACTGATGTTAGAAGTGGTTTAAATACTGTGGTAGACCAGCAGCCTGAGGCCGCTTTGTCTCGTCCAATCAGAGTGGAAGCTGAGGGGCGTGCACGAAGGAGCAGGACCGGTAATGAACTGTAGGTCTTCAGTCCTTAAGTCTTTCTTATTGGTCAGATGAGGCTCGTAGTGTGTTAAACATAGTTTATTCCACCAAAACTAAAATAAAACCATATGCAATGATGGACTATCAAAAACTGACCTGCTGAAAATAACAGGAGTGCAGTCTACAACCTGCGGTCAGAACAATAGTTGCTCCACATCCTGCTGCATGGAGTCTTAACGGGCAAAACACACAACAACGCACACACCAACAGGTCAAATGCCTCAAAGCACATCCTGCAACATGACCAATGACCTTCATTCTAATGTCTATTAACCCTTTGGGGGCTGGGCCCGCGCCGATGCGGTCGGGCAGGTGTTTAAGTTTTTAATTAAAATTATATCAGCACAATAATACGTCACAGAGATATGGTTTCAAATCTGGCGGATATGGTTTCCACTTCCGCGTCTGAGCATCTAAACATGGACGTGTCTTACGACGTGTGCAAAGCTTCAATGTGAGTCAGAAGATGCCAAGCAAAGAGTCCTGAGCAAATATATTGGAGGGGACAGACAGCGCAGCTCCAGTGCCTGAAGGATTCGCTAACAAGGAGCTACCCGGAGCTAACGGGCCAGATAGCTGGCTACAGCGTTTCTGTGAGACTGAACGGTGAGTAATCAATTGTTGCCCCTATCACCGTTAACTTTCTTACAGTGAACTTAGTACGACCAGTAGTGTTGGACTTCCATTATGTGTTTGTAAGACCGTAACTAACGTGTGTTTGTTGACGCTAGCTTTGCGTTAGCACGTCACTAGATAGTGCCGTTTTGGATGTATCTTCCGTGTCTACGACTGAACGGTGCATACTCAACTGTTGTACCGATCACCGTTAACTTTCTTACAGTGAACTTAGTAAGCCTAGTAGCGTTGGATCTCCGTTAATCGTTACTACAGTAGTGTTTATGTCACGTTAGGTGCTGCTAACACGGCGCGAGCTAACAAGAGCTAACGGAGATAGTTGACTATAGCTATGAATGGTGGGTAATCAACTGTTGTCTCTATCACCGTTAACTTTATTTCAGTGAACTCATACTGACTTGTATTAATGTATTTTACAGAGTGGATTCAGAGCTGTGAGGGTCCAGAGGACAACATGCAGCTGCAGCAGTCTCCAGTCCGTCTGCCTGCCAACACATCACCATAGCAGGCCTCAAAGCCAGCCACAGCTCATCATCCCCACCATATAATAATACATTTGGTTTTTGACATTTATCTACATGTGTCTACCATTTTATTCATATATTCCACTGCTTTTGTGAACCTAAGACCATTGGTAAACCAATTTCCACAACAAATATGAAACATTTCCAAAATCAAGATTCCATTTTTCAGCTTTAGTCATATTTTCTCTGTACACTTGTGCCTTGGGACAATGGTGCCTCATTATATAGATAGCTGAGATTCTTCTGAAATTTGTGTATGTATGTATCATATACAAGTGACTTTAAAAAGAGAAATTTAAAAATGATGTAAATTCAAGAAAATGACCCCAGACCCCAGAGTGTTAAACCTTTTAAATGTCTTATAGCAGGTAAAGGTGGAGTCTCAGGTTCAGGTCCAAGCGTGTCATTCCCTTTTCTGTCACTAGGGATGGACTGGGTTGTTTAGAACAGTGATTTTCAACCACTGTGCCGTGAGAGATCGTCAGGTGTGCCGTGGGAAAATATTCATTTTCACTTAATCGGTCAGGAAATGAACATCCATCCTATAAACTAGTTATTAAAGTGCTCTTACTTTGAGTCTGAGGGTCCAGGTTCATTACTGAAGTATGGAGGTTCCTCTTTGGAGAAGTCACTCTTCATGGACAGACAGATGGATCCTGGAGACTCTGCTCTCTGTCTGGACTGAACTCTGCAAACAGCAAGAGGATTTTATTCAGAATGAATCTTTGATAACAACAAAGACATTAAAGTAGATCTGAACACATAAACTACTGTTACTGCAGACATGTAGAAGGCTTTAAAGTGTATTAGTGCTCTGAGATGACATCACAGCTCTTCTAGGTGACTGACAGCTGTCACTGAGACGAAGAGGAAGAACCTCAAACTCAACTCTAAATCTCTAAATGTACAGAAAACATTGTCAGAGGTCCAGGAACTGAACATGAGTCCTGAATGAGTTATTAAAGTTCTCTTACTTTGAGTCTGAGGGTCCAGCTTCATTACTGAAGTTTAAAGGAATATCATTGGACTGATCACTCTTCATTGACAGACAGCCGGAGACCAGAGACTCTGCTCTGTCCTCTTCTTCCTCCTCTTCCTCCTCTTCCTCCTCTACCTCCTCTTCCTCACAACCTCTCATCTTCTGATCTGAAGTCAGTCTGAGAGATAAACAGGAACACTGTGAGCTCACGACACAAGAATCAAGACGAGAGAACAAGAAGTAACACACACACACACACACACACACACACACACACACACACACACACACACACACACACACACACACACACACACACACACACACACACACTCACCCTGCTTCAGCTTCTCTCCTTCTGCTCTGTTGACTCTAAATGAGTCTGAACTTTATGACTGAACAGATCAAGGTTCACTTCATGTTCTCATGTACCTGGATCACATGGTCACTGTGGCTCCGCCCCTCTCCATTTACAGGAAATCAGGTGAGTTCATGTGTGTGTTTTGTATTTAAGTATACTGTTGTTAATAGTTATTATATTGTTCATAGTAAAAGTTTGACGCTGTAGTTGGAAGCCAAGTGTTTTGTATTGATTTATATTTATGGTATACTTATTAATATATTGTTCAATTTTGAAATTTTGTTTTGCGTTAGCAATGAAAAAAAAGCCTTTCTTTAATGTCGTTGTTTTGCGCTCTTTTAAAAAAAAGTATGGGTTCAGGCACCGTTTAGGCACCGGTATCGTTTTAAAAGTATCGGTTTAGCACCGGTATCGGAAAAAACCCAAACGATACCCATCCCTAGTTACCATGAGGTGGGCTATGGCAAGCTAATGTGTGTGTTTGTTACTTTGCCAGGTATGTTAAGTTAAAATGTTCTTTTGTTTATTTGAGCCCAGTCTACAGCACGTTGTCTCCGTGCCACAAAACTACCGGAGCTGCCTGAATAAACGGCAATGCAATACCGAGTGTGCTTGACTGAAAACTACACAACGCAAGAAAGAGAGAGCGGTAATGAACTTTAGGTCTTCAGTCCTAAAGTCTCAAACTCAACTCTAAATCTCTAAATGTACAGAAAACATTGTCAGAGGTCCAGGAACTGAACATGAGTCCTGAATGAGTTATTAAAGTTCTCTTACTTTGAGTCTGAGGGTCCAGCTTCATTACTGAAGTTTAAAGGAATATCATTGGACTGATCACTCTTCATGGACAGACAGCCGGAGACCAGAGACTCTGCTCTGTCCTCCTCTTCCTCCTCTTCCTCCTCTTCCTCACAACCTCTCATCTTCTGATCTGAAGTCAGTCTGAGAGATAAACAGGAACACTGTGAGCTCACGACACAAGAATCAAGAGGAGAGAACAGGAAGTAACACACACACACACACACACACACACACACACACACACACACACGTGTATATATATACTTCTATATAGACAAACTCTCACACACACACACACACACACACACACACACACACACACACACACACACACACACACACACACACACACACACACGTGTATATATATACTTCTATATAGACAAACTCTCACACACACACACACACACACACACACACACACACACACACACACACACACACACACACACACACACACACACACATGTATATATATATACTTCTATATAGACAAACTCGCACTCACACACACTCACCCTGCTTCAGCCTCCATCTTCTCTTCTTCTGCTCCGTCGACTCTAAATGAGTCTGAACTTTATGACGCAACACTTCAGGTTCTCTTCATGTTCTCATGTACCTGGATCACATGGTCTCTGTGGCTCCGCCCCTTTTCATTCACAGGAAATCAGCTGAGTTCATAGAAGGGTGTGTGTGTGTGTGTGTGTGTGTGGGGCGGGGGTTATTAATGTGATGTGTTCATGAGTCTCTCGGCTTCAACAGGTTGAATTAAAATGAGTTTTGGTCAAAATGTTGCTGCTTTATCTTCTTTATCTTATGGAGAAACAACCTGACTTTAATTGCAGGAGAAAAGTGCAAAACTGTCCACAAGTTATGCAACAGCGCCCTCTAGCGGCGGAACCAGTCACTGCAGCTCATGCAACCTGCAACAGACTATAATGTCATCATGAGAAGATATGAGCACATTTTAAATGTTTATTAATGAATAGTATTATAAACTATGATCGCTCTGCAGGTTCAGGACCTTCAGTATTCATCTAGAAGACATGTTGAGTCTCTCTTTAGAAAGATGCAGAAAGCCTTTCCTGCTTTCCACCTCACACCACAGGAAACACTTTACACATATTTACAGCTATTTCTGTCCACTCGTACACAATGTGTCATTAAATAACAACATATGGTTGCATCTTACGACACATTTGCTCATAAGAGTCTGAAAAGAGGCCGTCTGGTTGTTCCAGGTCAAAGACACAATGTGACATCACTTGTAAACAACAACAGAGACGAGACGACAGGAAGTCACAACGGCTCTGATCTATGATGATGAAATGTTTACTGAACGTCATGATTCTGACTTCTTGAAAAAATAAAGTCCTGATATCAGAATAATAATAATAAATAATTATTTGTATGTTACTAAATTAATCTTTTCAATGATTTTAAACTTGTTTCTTCAATACAACTTTATTTATAACTGTAAGAGCAGCAGCAGCTTTCTGTCCAGTTCTTTATTATCGTACTGAATTTACTCCATAAACAATATATCACATGCACATTATACATTTCATATGTTGTATTGTTTCTCTTCTTCCAGTTATTGATTTCAATCATTAATGAACGCTAGTCGTAAACACGTTAAAAAGCAGTTATTACTTTATTATCCTGCTGGCAGCTGCAGAACTTCATGATGATCACAATCAATAATGAGTCAACATCTCAACTCATTTGAAGATGATTATGTTTTATTCTACATATTTCTATAATACAAAGACACATATTCACACAATGTCGTTTCATTCTAAATCCTCCAAAAGGTTGGAACAGTTTCCCCACAGGCTGAACCACGAGTGAAAGGTTTGAGCGCGTCGCCACCTTGTGGAAGAACTGGAGAACAACAACCTGCCGACTGAGAGGAGAAAAGACTCCGGGTCGAGTTTAAGACCAAAACCAGAGGGAAAGGTTTCATATAAAACTCATAAATAACTCATCCATCCGTCAGTAGCACGGACTGGATCTCCACAGGGACAGCCGCTTCCTGTCTTTACGGGTTTGAAGTCCAGCAGAACACAGATATGAACTGGAGCCAAACGGCTTCATGTTGTAGTCTCACTGCTGAAGTCCAGCTGGAAACACAAGTATTGCTTCTGTTCACAATCACAGTGGAACTTAAAGAAGTGGGAACAGTGTTGTTATCATCACCTGGATGAAGATGAATCTGTCACTCAGGTGAGAGAGACGTTGGAATTAAGAAAGGCACAGTTAGTGATTCTAACAGAAAAGCCAACTTGTCTTTTCTAAATGTTTTCATGGTCATTACTCTGTGGAAACACAACCTTCCAGTTCTTTACTCCTGATTCATTTGTAACGGGACCGGCCCTGACCTGGTCAGAACTTAGTGGGAGCGCGTACTCCTTTCGCCAGCCGTGTAAGGATGGCCCGTTTTAGAACTGTGAGGTTTCCCTCTCAGTTTGCTTTCGATTACAATTTATAGAGACAATGACGGATGTTAAAAACCCCATTCGTTCGGTTTCCCCGTGGCCTACCTGTACTATTGAGCCACGTCTCATCAATTGTTTCCTCTTATAGGAAAGGAAGATTAATCGTTTTACACACAGTGCAACCCAAACGATTACTTACATTTGTCTGGATCTGAAAACGAGGATTGTGTTCCCTGGTCAATGGCCTCGACCCGGTGTTACCTTCTTCGTCTCGAAAAACCTGGAAGTTATCTTATTCCATTAAACGGGAGTCCCCATTGAGTAGAGTTCTACACTCTTATTTTAGAGCATACATTTTATTTCAACAAGAGTTATTATACACACAGTAGCATAACTGAGTCTTTTCTTTATTTGGGGGTTTGTTTATTCCCCGCAGTAGTTAAGAGTCAGTTCACCAGTAATATATGTTTTAAAAGCTACAAGTGTAAAAAGTCACATTTGTTTCTTTTTTGTCTTAGGCTTAGAAGCAGTTACCAGAAATTAAGATATGGGAAAGTCTCACTTTGAGTTCTCAAATTGAGTGGTTCAGTCTCTGGGACATAGAAGAACTGAAGAGACCGTTAATCATTGTATTTATAGGCAAGTGTGTGGGAAGGTCCCTATCGATACATAGTGGGAGTGACTTAGTAGCAGGTGCGTGTGATTACAACATGTTTTTGACCTCAGTCACAGGTTCAAAAATGTTTGTAGTTACCGTTTCAGAGCAACTGCAAGACAAGTGTCAGACAGATGTATGTATCCTTGAAACATTTAGTGGGAGTAACTGGCGCCTTTGTACGCAGATTTGACAGATGGGACATACCAATGCTGGCTGGGGGTCATGGGGTCATGTTTAGCTGAACAAGTGTCAGACAGATTTATGTGTACTTGACATTATTGTGAGTAATTGGTGTTTGTAGTTCAACCTGCTCTACACCTGATCACATGCTAAACAGTGTTTGTGGCCACAGTTACAAGAATACAGATTTATAAAAAACACAAAATGTCTGCTGCAAGAAACAGGATCTACTATGACCATATTTAGACTTATGCCATGTGATATATGAATGTCATAAAAAAGGAGTGTACTACAGCGTATTAAGCGTGATAAAAGACAATTTCACTCAAAACAATTTAGCATAATGCAGCGTGATAAAAGATTATTTCACTCAAAACAATTTAGTTATAATGCATGAAGAGAAAATGAAAAGAACTTAGAAAAGAAAAGAATAGAGAAAGAACTCGTATTTTACATAACACAATCCTCAACACATTAACGCAGCAACGAGAGAAAACAAACCATCGTATAGAGACCTTCAAGCACACCGTGACTCCAGTGAAGAAGAAGATCATTACAAAGTTAGGAGTAATGTTATATTGCAGATGGAGGTGATATCCATGAGCTGATGTATCAATGCAGCATAATGCATGAAACTGATGTCTGGGAGGTGGATCCTCCATCAAGGTCCAAGTCCTGGTTCTTCCTGGAGGACTTCACACCGTGCAGCTGCTCCTCTCACCTGTTGGTCGTCCTCAGGCAGCTTTTCTTCCACATTCACTTCATCTGATGAGAGAAGAAGTGAAAGAGAATCCTGAATTCTTAATGTCTTCTAGTGGGGTTTAGTTCAATACTGCTGGAACCAGCATGGATCGACTCCAACATTCTACTGACCTCAGAGTCTCCAGTCTGTAGTGAGGACTCTCCACCAGATCAGACAGCAGCTTCACATCTGAATCCTTCAGGTTGTTGTTTCCACTCAGATCCAGTTCTCTCAGACTGGAGGGGTTTGACTTCAGAGCTGATATCAGAGAAGAACAGCTGATCGCTGACAACCAGCATCTCTTCAACCTGAATAAAGAAGAATAAAAGATGAAGATCATAATCGTTCATAATCATCAGATGTGTTGAGGTTTAAATGTGTAGCTCAACATGACGATGTCCTCATCAAGGAGCTTTTCTCTTTGTCATTGTGTTCTTGTGGATCATCATCATGTCAGCCTTCTACAGACATCATCACATGTCAGCACAACATTCATAACCTGTTGATGTCCACACAGATGAAGACCATGCTGCTGCTCTCAGGTCTGCAGCTACAGGATCACAACCTTATTGGTCATTTAAACAGCTGCTGCTTCTGTTTACAGATTTGAGCATTTACCAAAAATCATAAAAAATAATTTACATTATCAACTAACTGAGGACATTTTCTAGAGTTTCTTTAAGAAACAAGTCTTTGTGACTACAGACTACATTTAGTTCAAGAAACATAAAATATGAAACAAAAACAAATATTCAACAAACTCATCACAGTGAATGTTCACATGAACCTGGAGCACAACAGGTTGCTAAGAGATGTGAACTGATGATGCTTTCTATCACTTTTAGACATCTGATACTAAATGTATTGATCAGTATTGATCCAGGTTCTTCAGAGCAGATCAGAACATATTCAAAGTTATTTAAAAATACAATATGCTCTGGAAAAAATTATCAAAATTATTAAGTTCCTAAATTACTTTAACAGTTTTTTGATTCAAAGTTAATAAAAGTTTGGTTCTTTACGTGAGACTACATTACCTTTTTTTAAATGAACATTGAGTCACTCAAGTATAACATATATCATATTCATCAAGTATAATATATAATATTCATCAAGTATAATATATATAATATTCATCAATAGTATTTTTGTTTCTCTATGAGTGACCTTCTGCAGGTGAAGGATAGCGTGGCCTCTGACACTTTGGGTGCCTGATACTTTCGGCCCCTGACACTTTCGGGCCCTGACACTCGGGGCCCCTGACACGTTGTACATTTCATGACTGTAGAGGACGACATGCAGACAACGAGGCAGCTGATGTGAAGTGGAACATATTACCAGAACATGTACCACTTGATGATCAATACGTAGATAATCAATACAGTTATTGATTAAACATGAAGGTGCTACACTAGCAGCAGACAGTGAACCCACCTCAAAGTCTCCAGTCTACAGTGAGGACTCTCCAGAAAACCACTCAGCAGCTTCACTCCTGAATCCTGCAGCTTGTTTCTACTCAGATCCAGTTCTCTCAGACTGGAGGGGTTTGACTTCAGAGCTGATATCAGAGAAGAACAGCTGATCTCTGACAAGTTGCAGTACTCCAACCTGAATAAAGAATAAAAGATGAAGATCAGAATCATTCATAATCATCAGATGTGTTGAGGTTTAAATGTGTAGCTCAACATGACGATGTCCTCATCAAGGAGCTTTTCTCTTTGTCATTGTGTTCTTGTGGATCATCATGTCAGCCTTCTACAGACATCATCACATGTCAGCACAACATTCATAACCTGTTGATGTCCACACAGATGAAGACCATGCTGCTGCTCTCAGGTCTGCAGCTGCAGGATCACAACCTTATTGATCCTTTAAACAGCTGCTGCTGGAAATATGACGTCATCTCTATGTGTTCTTAAAGATTAATATCAACGATCAGACAATATTTGTGAAAACACATTTAAATGAACAGAAACCAAAGAAATATTTCTCCTTCATCAAGTAAACGTTATAAATATGAAACAAACATTAGTTCAGAAGATCTTCTGTTTATAGATTTCACCATTTACCAGAAATTATAAACATTAATTTACTTTATCAACTAACTGAGGACATTTTCTACAGTTTCTTTAAGAAACAAGTCTTTTGTGACTGTATACTAAATGTATTTCAAGAAACATTAAATATGAGCAAAAACAAATATTCAACTTCATGGTTTTAAGTTATGTTTGTACATAAATCAGGTTGAATGATTAATTAAACATATCCATCCATCCATCCATTATCAGCCGCTTATCCGGGGTCGGGTCTTGGTGGCAGCAGGTTCAGCAGGCCGACCCAGGCTTCCCTCTCACCCGCAACACTTTCCAGCTCATTCTGGGGGATCCCAAGGCGTTTCAAGGCCAGCCGGGAGATATAATCCCTCCAGCGTGTCCTCGGTCTTCCCCGGGGTCTTCTACCAGTTGGACGTACCTGGAAAACCTCCAATGGGAGGCGTCCAGGAGGCATCCTGACTAGATGCCCGAACCACCTCAGCTGACTCCTTTCGACACAATGAATTAAACATATATTATCTATGATAGTAAAAGAGAGTCAGTGAACTGACCTCAGAGTCTCCAGTCTACAGTAAGGACTTTCCAGTTCAGCAGACAGCAGGTTCACTCCTGAATCCTGCAGGTTGTTGTGACTCAGATCCAGTTCTCTCAGACTGGAGGGGTTTGACTTCAGAGCTGATATCAGAGAAGAACAGTCTTCCTCTGTGAACTCACAGCATGACATCCTGAAAACACACAAAACAACACACAGAGTTTCTTATATCGATACAAAAGGAATCATTATTTTCATCATAAACATGAGTGGCTTTCATTTTGGTTTCATCTTCTTTTGTAAGCAGACATTTTTGTTAAACTTATGTCACTGTAAACACATTTAAAATCCTGATTCCAGTGAAATGAGTTCTTCCAGTGCAGTAGAAGCTCTAGCAAACTAAAAGCAGGACTTAAAGCGTCCTGGTTCCCTGAAAGCAGGAGGGCCAAAGGATGTTCATGTTGGTTGGACAAGACCTCCAACACTTTGATCCCCAGCAGGATTGTGGCCAGTTCACCATTCAGTTCGCAGTATTATGTCCAAAAGCATATCAAGAGACACCAGTAGACATTGTTCTCCCACAGCAACATGTTGGGAACACTAGGGCCCTATTTCTCGTACGTGGTTCAACAAAGTCAATCAAATATCCTATTATCCAGCTGAAATTAGGGAGATGATTGACATCAGGCTAACTCGGTTTCTTCACGCCTGATCCATGCTGAAACGGTCTCGTTAATTCTAACCAGACGTCAGTCATCTGGATAATTGCGTGTGCACGTTCCTCTTCAAAAGGGGGAGGAGTCGAACACAGATTAGATGATCTTCAAACGCTACAATGGCAAATAAGATCAGAGAAAGAGCATCTTATTTCTCCGTGGAGGACGCGGAGATGATCATGACTACATATGATGAATCTAAGACCATAATCATGGCAAAGTCTAATGGTGCATTCACATCCAAAGCGTAGCGAATATTCACAACACTTCCTGTTGTGAACAGAGCATAATGCCGCCTCCGCTGGACGGGCTAGAGTCACATAAGCATCGCAAAATATCAGACGTTAAATGCGTAAGTGTTGGGAAAATGTATCGGCTAATTTTAAGTGCCTCATCACCCAAATCAATCAGATTATATTTATGTAAATGTAGCTGCTGGCAGTTGTATACAAATTAATATACACTTGTGAGGATGGGCGGATCAGTACCTTAATCATTTTCTACAATAATGATATGTATGGTGTACTAATAACACTGTCATATAGTTATGAATGCTTTCAACACATACATAAGTTTCTTAATTGCTAAATAAACGTTACGAACAGCACGGCATGCAGCGACTTTCCCGATGTTCTCCACATCACCGACACTGTACAAACATGTACCACTCGCAAAAAAGCTCAAGGCTATGATCTAGTCTGTGAGACACTGTGATCCAGTCTGCATACAGTATGTGATCCAGTCTGCATACAGTATGTGAGACGGGCGATGCTCTGGTGCGCCTGTGGTGTTTAATGGATGGCTCGAGGAGGTCTCGGCAGAATCGATAGCGCTAGTACAGGAAGTAATGGTGATGTGAGAACGGATCTTGACGATCTGGAAGAACTCTCTCCCTATAAAACTAATATAACTAATATCGCTCCTTCATCAATGAGGAAGGGAGCTGCCTCTTTTGTCTAGTGAATTTCAGTTAGCCTGCGCTGGAGCAGGTTCACATTTTTGGATATGTTGCTATGGTGATTTTTCTAAACTTGCTTTGATGAACCGAAAAGCCTTACCTACGTCATCTTATCCTGAAAATTATCCAGCTAACTCAGTAAGCGAGGTACGAAGAATAGGGCCCTGCATGAACTGGTATGCAGTAGATGACTTCAGAGCACTGCAGACTTCAGGGCTGAGAGAAGAACAGCTGACCTCTGTCAAGTTGCAGGAACTCAATCTGCATCAAGAAGAAATATGAAGAGAAACAATCTGTTCAAAATCCATCAGATGTCTTCAGGTTTTAATTGTGGAACTCCACTTCACAAGGTTTCCTGCAGCTGGTAGCAGACGTGTAGAAGCAGCTCACAGAGGACAATTCATGACTTGTTTCAATATAATATTAACGTTTAGGACAAACTTATCACAGTGAATGTCCATATGAACCTGGAGCACAACAGGTTGCTAAGAGATGTGAACTGATGATGCTTTCTATCACTTTTAGACATCTGATACTAAATGTATTGATCTGGGCCCCTTTCCTCGTACCTGGTTCATCAAAGTCGATCAAATGTCCTATTATCCATCTTAAATTATCGAGATGATTGACACCAGGCTATGTCGGTTTCTCAAAGGCTGATCCGCCTTCAAACTGTCTCGTTCATTCTAACAAGATGTCAGTCATCTGGATAATTGCGCGTGCACCTCTTCAAAAGGAGGAGGAGTCAAACACAGATTCGATGATCTTCAAATGCTACAATGGCAAATAAACTCAGAGGAACAACGAGAGCAGGAGATGATCATGAACGCATATGAGGAAATCAAGTCCATAATCATGGCAAAGTCTAATGCTGCATTCACAGCAAATGTGCTGCGGATATTCGCAATGTGTTGGCTGTACAATGCATTGATAAATCAATACAGTTATTGATTAAACATGAAGGTGCTACACTAGCAGCAGACAGTGAACCCACCTCAGAGTCTCCAGTCTACATTGAGGACTCTCCAGAAAACCACTCATCAGCTTTACTCCTGAATCCTGCAGCTTGTTTCCAGTCAGATCCAGTTTTCTCAGACTGGAGGGGTTTGACTTCAGAGCTGATCCCAGAGAAGAACAGCTGATCTCTGACAACCGGCAGAAACTCAACCTGAATAAAGAATAAAAGATGAAGATCAGAATCCGTTCATAATCCATCAGATGTGTTGAGGTTTAAATGTGTAGCTCAACATGACGATGTCCTCATCAAGGAGCTTTTCTCTTTGTCATTGTGTTCTTGTGGATCATCATCATGTCAGCCTTCTACAGACATCATCACATGTCAGCACAACATTCATAACCTGTTGATGTCCACACAGATGAAGACCATGCTGCTGCTCTCAGGTCTGCAGCTACAGGATCACAACCTTATTGATCCTTTAAACAGCTGCTGCTGGAAATATGACGTCATCTCTATGTGTTCTTAAAGATTAATATCAACGATCAGACAATATTTGTGAAAACACATTTAAATGAACAGAAACCAAAGAAATATTTCTCCTTCATCAAGTAAACGTCATAAATATGAAACAAACATTAGTTCAGAAGATCTTCTGTTTATAGATTTTACCATTTACCAGAAATTATAAACATTAATTTACGTATTTACGCAATGTGAAAACATTTACTATTTCCTTCATCCACCAGGTAAATAACCACTAGTTCTGCTTTATACTTGTTGAGGAAGTCCCACACACGTTGGAACATCAACCACCCCCGTGTCTGGGTTCATAATATTATCCGTAGTCACACACAGCTCGACTCCTTCAGGACGAGTGTCTGAATGAAGCCGCTTCCAGCGCTCCTTCAGGACCAGCAGTTTGATTCAGTAACGGCAGGACGGCGGTGATGCCGGGCGGAGCTTCTATCTCTGTGTTTGTGAAAACATTTACTATTTCCGCCATTCAGCATTGAAAGAAACACTAGTTCTGCTTTATACTTGTTGAGGAAGTCCCACACACGTCGGAACATCAACCGTGTCTGGGTTCATAACATTATCCATAGTCGCACACAGCTCCGACTCGTCCAGGACGAGTGTCTGAATGAAGCCGCTTCCAGCGCTCCTTCAGCGGACCAGCCGTTTGATTCAGTAACGGCAGGACGGTGATGCCGGGCGGAGCTTCTCAACGCTGATTGGCTTTCGCAACTCCGCGTCGGGCGAATAATTCGCTGAAGTTGAAATATTTCAACGCCAGCGAAAAAGCGGAAAAGCGGAAAAGCGGATTTGCGAATATTCACAACGCCGTTTCGCCTCTATCGCGACGCCCGGCGAAAAATCCGCTTTTTCGCAACCTAACGCGTCTGTGCATTGATTTAACATGTAATCTGGACGCGCGAATATTTCGCAACTGTTTTGGTGTGAACACGGCATTAGACTGTGGATTTAGTCCTGGAACATCACATGCAGTCTGGACAGATTACAGACACCAAGAACTCTTGAAGGTAAATTTGGATTCGTGAGTACTGTGTTGAGAAAGACCTGAACGAAGATGAACCGGCCCTTTAAGAACAACATGTGTTGAAGGTCGTTGGCTCCAGATAATGAGACTCAACATGAACCCAGAACAACAGGTAGACCTGCTGTCAAGAAGAACTCAAGTTAAATAAGTTAGAAGCTTCTACATCTGTAGCTTGATGATGTCATTCATCAGCATCACTTGTTGAAGAGCCACTAGCACTACGACTGCTCTCAGCTGACCTCTAGTTCTAGTAATCACAACAGAGACCTTTATCTCCTCCAGCTGGAGTCCTAAAAGCTGCTTTGTTGAGGCCTTTGGGCCAGTGCTGGGCTGCTGGTTACCAGTCTGAGCTCTGGTTTCATCTCACCACAGCAGCTGTGTGAGTTGTCTCTGTAGCAGCCTCATCAGCTTCTGATGGCATGAAGACCATCACAGTTCACAACCTCACCTTCATGGAGCTTTGCATTCAAGTGTTTTCTCTCTGATGTAATCAGATCTTCATCCTCCTCCTTCATCTCCCTCACACTCTGCAGCCACATCAGGACTGACATCACCTTCACTGACTGATGGACCACCATGTGAGTCTGGAAGCTACAAACTCTCTTGTCAATCACTTCATTTCTCTACGTTCTGTTCCTCTAACAAAGATTCTGCTTTTGTTTTCAGGGACATCCTGAAACCTTCCAGTCAGTGAACTGACCTCAGAACCTCCAGTCTACAATGAGGACTCTCCAGTCCAGCAGACTGACCTCAGAACCTCCAGTCTACAGTGAGGACTCTCCAGTCCAGCAGACAGCAGCTTCACTCCTGAATCCTGCAGGTTGTTGTAACTCAGGTCCAGTTCTCTCAGATTGGAGGGGTTAGACTTCAGAGCTGAGGCCACAACTTCACAGTGAGTCTCTGAGAGGTCACAGCGAGTAAGTCTGTAATGACACAAACATTACAAAATGTCATGGTGAAGCATTTAATATGTATGTGAAGTCAAACGTGTTTTTATTTTATATAAAAAGAAAGAAAACATGCAAGGTAAATACAAGTAATGGTAAATTAATAAAGCAACCAGGAAGATAGAAATAATCACAAATTAAATAATGAACACAGCATTTAATTAAATATTAGTGCAGGCAATCTGACTCTAGATAGGAAAAGGGGCATAGCTTGTATCCACCGGAAGCACCGCGGGGCGCACTTCTAAGGTGGGGATTAAACGAACGCTGGGCGGCTAGATTGGAACGCAGCAAAGACGCATCTACAAGTCCGGAGAGGTAGTCGGTTTTTCACCTCTTTCTTATTTGCTATATGGAGCTTTGCTCGATGGGAGCTTGCTTCAGTGAATCAGAATGAATGACTTGACAAACTGATTCTCAAAATAAAAGGAGAGATATAAAAGGAAAAGTTGGTTTTTCATTGGAGTGAAATCCAGTTTAAATCTGTGTAGATGGGTCAATCCCTATCAAGTGGGGAAATGCACTCGTCAAAGGACGGGAACTTGACAATGTACTTCCTGCTTCCTGTGCTGATGAACATTAGCTCTTCGCATCAGTGGTTCAGCTACTCTCCGCTCACTGTGTTTCACATGAAACAAGAACTCATCTCTCTCTGGTCTGCAGACTTTAATCTGAGTGTTTCTTGAATGTGCAGATGAAGGGAGACAGAGTGTCGTTACATTGAGGCTTCCATGATGTCAGTCTGTCAGTGGGATCTGATCCCAGGTCTGTCTCCATTAAGGTAGCATGAGGCTTGCTCCATGACAAAAACTTGTCCACTACAGCTACCTGCTGCTGTCAGGTTCACCTCCATCACCGGAACATTCAGGGAAACAAACTGATGGATCATATTTCACCTGTACATGTTAAATATTAATGTTGAGATATTTTAATGAGATTTTGTCGTTCAACTGCTTTACCAATCATCTAACAAACACAATTAAAAAAACAACGAGGTCGCAATATTTTTTACTGAATTACTGTCAACATGATGTCATCAAAAACATGTGGGCCTCTTTTGTGGCCTCAGTACTCCATCATTACAGCCCACTGGCTATGAAGTAGTATGAACACTGTCCTCCTGAGCTCTTCTTGTCTCCTCCATGTTGTCTTCTTCACTCTAGTAACAGACTTCAGGACCTCACATCTCACTTCATTGTGTTCTATTGTTCTGTGTGTTTAGTTTAGTGGAGAACAGTTACATTAAAATCATTTTCATGTAAATGTATTTCAACAATCTAAAAGGTAGAACCCTGAATTCAAGTTGCTTTGTTTTTGTTTTCTGGTCCTGTTTTTAAGAAGGGGGTGTGGCCTGATACAGATCTCATTTAAGCTCTTAAGTAATCAGGTGTTACCTGTAAGTTTGATGATGTCAGACCCTTTGCAGAAGCTCCTCATGTAATAATAACTAAAGCACAGGAAGTGATGACAGTAAAACACTGATCTATGTTGTGATCAAATGCTGCTGAGATAAAACCTCCAACACGACCTCTAAAGTCCTTCATGTGTTGTATCAGGTTCACATGTCGCCTCCATCACCCAAAGGAAGATGAATAGAGGAAGAATCACATCAACATCAAAGAGAACATCAGAAATAAATAGAATAACTTGACAGTGAAAACACAACCAACTGAAACATCAACATGTTTTCACTCGCAGCTTTTGAGACAACGAGAACATCTGAGACTAAATACAACTGACTTATAACTTTGCATCAAACAGCTGGAACACTATTTTAAGAATATTATGGATTTTATAGTTTCTATATTTGAAGAAATAAACTACTGATCTACACTGATTCATAAAGTAAATCACAGCTGGACTCACCGAGCCTTTCTGTAGTTCCTCACAGCTGGAATCAGTCTCCGTCGTCCCTCATCTGATGTGTTGTAGTTCTTCAGGTCCAACTCATCCAGAACCTCCTCTGACATCTGCAGCATGTAGCACAGAGCTGAGCACTGGATCTCTGAGAGTTTATTCTCTGATCTGTTCTCTGACTTCATGAACTCCTGGATCTCCTGATGGACTGAGAGGTCCTTCATCTCCATCAGACAGTGGAAGATGTTGATGCTTCTTTCAGGAGAGATATTCTTACTGTTCATCTCCTTCAGGTTGTCAGTGGCTCTCTGGATGGTTTCTGGACTGTTGTCTGTCTGACCCAGCAGGCCTCCTAAGAGTCTCTGGTTGGACTCCAGAGAGAGGCCATGAAGGAAGCGGACAAACAGGTCCAGGTGGCCATTTCTACTTTTGAGGGATTTCGCCATGGCTCTCACCAGGAAGTCCTCCATAGATGAAAACGTGTAGTCTTCTCCCATGAAGTCCTCCAGTACCTTTGTCTTCCTGTGTGTGAAACAGTGGAACATGTAGACTGCAGCCAGAAACTCTTGAACACTCAGATGAACAAAGCAGTAGACGTTTTTCTGGAAGATCACACTCTCTCTTCTGAAGATCTCTGTACAGACTCCTGAGAACACCGAGGCCTCCGTGACATCAAGACCACACTGCTCCAGGTCTTGTTGGTAGAACATGATGCTTCCTTTCTCCAGATGTTCAAACGCCAGCCTCCCCAGCTTCAGAAGAACTTCCCCGTCAGCCTCCATCAGCTCCTGAGGACTCGTCCCATGTCCCTCATGGTACTTCTGCTTCTTCCTCTTGGTCTGGACCAGCAGGAAGTGTGAGTACATGTCAGTCAGGGTCTTGGGCAGCTCTCCTCTCTGGTCTGTGGTCCACATGTGGTCCAGAACTCTAGCAGTGATCCAGCAGAAGACTGGGATTAGACACATGATGTGGAGGCTCTTGGAGGTCTTGATGTGTGAGATGATGGTGCTGGACTGCTCTTCATCACTGAATTTCCTCCTGAAGTACTCGTCCTTCTGGGGGTCGGTGAAGCCTCGTACTTCTGTCAGCCTGTCAACACGAGTAGGAGGGATCTGATTGGCTGCTGCAGGTCTGGAAGTTATCCAGACGAGAGCCGAGGGAAGCAGGTTCCCCTGGATGAGGTTCGTCAGCAGCACGTTGACCGATGCCTTCTGTGTGACATCACACACAACCTCATTGTTGATGAAGTCCAAAGCAAGTCTGCTTTCATCCAGACCATCAAGGATGAACAGAAGCTTCCAGACAGAGAGCTGCTCTGCTGGGACCTTCTGTAATGTTGGATGGAACACATGGAGCAGCTTGAGAAGACTGAACCGCTCATCTCTGATCAAGTTCAGCTCCCTGAACGAAAGCACAACCACCAGACCCACGTCCTGGTTTTCCAAACCCTCGGCCCAGTCCAGAGTGAACTTCTGCACTGAGAAGGTTTTTCCAACGCCAGCGACGCCGTTGGTCAGAACCACTCTGATGCGTCTCTGCTGGTCAGCTGAGGCTTTAAAGATGTCGTGGCACTTGATGGGAGTGTCATGGAGGGTCTTCTTCTTGGAGGCTGACTCGAGCTGGGTCACCTCATGTTGGGTATTAACCTCTTCACTCTGTCCCTCTGTGATGTAGAGCTCAGTGTAGATCCTGTTGAGGAGGGTTCCACTTCCTGTTTCACCACTTCCTTCAGTCACACGTTCACAGCTCTTCTTCAGACTGATCTTGTGTTCATCTAAAACCTCCTGCAGACCACGATCTGCTGAACCAGAGAAACAAGAGAGAACACATGAAGAAGACATGATATTGATTTGACTAAAACAATCAGTAAACTATCAAATCAGGTCAATATCTGAAGGTACAGACGAGGACTCGTGAGTGAAGTAACTTTCAGTTTGGTTCAGTTAGAAGCTACAAAGTAGTGGGATGTGAACACAGAGAGCTTTCTCTCTGGTCAGCAGCACAGACACCTGTTGATCCAGTCAGTGGAGCTACAGACGTGGTTTTGGTTTGAGGGAGGAGACCGTCTCCGTCATGGTGCTGTTGACCTGCTACCAAACAGAGCCTCAACAGCTCAGATGGGTTTTCCTGCTGTGAGGCTGCAGTGGAAATGTATTCATGGCCTGGATCAACGCTCACTGAGCCCAGCAAGAGACAAGTAAAGAACCAACAGCATTCTGATTGGTTCATGCAAAGACGGGGTGCTATCATGAAACCAAAACATAACCTTCATTTATGTATTGTGGGTTCATATTGTCTCTCAAAGAAGAACAGGGATGCAGAGCAGAACTGTCTGCTGGAGCAGATCTTAAATGTCTTCTGTGAGACTCAACAAGAGTTCCTGTATGAGAACAACACTTCCTGTTTCCAGACATGAAGACATCAGCAGAGACATGGAGGGTCTTACTCTGTACAGTGCTGCTCTCACTGGCTGCCTGCAGTCCAGCTCTGGTTCTGGTTCTGGGCGTCAGCTCCTCCTCAGGAACAAGACTCCTCCTTTTCTTTCTGTGGAGACATTTCTTTATTACTAAAATGATTTGTTGGTTGTTGATGAAAACATCCAGATTTGGACCAACGTGTGCAGAAGCTCCCCAGATAGCAGTCGACTCCGGGGCGGATCCGCCTTCAGGTCGGCAGATCCACCCTGCTGTCAGACTCAGTTTGGCCATGTGCACCGCCTCTCACTGAAGTACAAGCAGAATAGCTGCTGGTGTATTTATATTGCACAAGTCTGTGTAATATATATATGTATATGTATGTATATATATATATGTATATATATATATATATATATATATATATATATATATATATATATATATATATATATATATATATATATATATATATGTATGTATATGTATGTATGTGTATATATATATATATATATATATATATATATATATATATATATATATATATATATATATATATACATATACATGTATATATATGTATATGTATATATATATATATATATATATATATATATACATATACATGTATATATATATATATATATATATACATATATATATATATATATATATATATATACATATACATGCATATATATATATATATATATATATATATATATATATATATATATATATATATATATATATATATATATATATATACATATACATATACATGCATATGTATATATATATATATATATATATATATATATATATATATATACATATATATATATATATATATATACACATATACATATATATACACATATACATATATATATATATATATATATATATATATATATATATAGTTTATAAGCAAACAAACTATTTTAAATATATATTCATAAAAGAATCATGATAAAAAATAGCCTCTTCCCATATGCTGTGTAGAAAGGATAGATGACAACTCAAACAACTAATCATGATCATGAAGTATGTCTACGCCCTACTTCCAACTGACGTTCACGTCTCATTTCACACCTGTCTTTTCTAACCTGACGCCAGCTGCACCACACGTTTTTATAACGTTTTAGGTAAGTGTTCAATATTATATTTGTTGCTACTGTCGAATTATGCTGGACTATTTGTGGTTATTGTAGACGCACCGGAGAGGGGGCGTGGTTAGTGCTATTTCTGTTGTGGAAGTCCCACAAACGTAACATCAAACACCCTGGATCTGGGTTCATGACATCCGTAGCCCGCTCAGCCTCTCCATGACATGAGCTGCTTTCAATCGGCAGGATGTCAGTGATGACGATTCAGCGTCACGTTGCACAAGCTTTAATTTATGTCATGGAGCAATAAAGGTGTGTCTAAGCTTTTTGACCAGCTGTGGAGGATGAAGCAGGAGTCAGGACACTGTTTGAATACTCTTCTCAAGAGAGAGCACAGGACACTTATACAGCAGACACGCTTGTTCCAGCAGGGATAAAGAATGGATTTTATTGGGGCTGCAACAACGAATCGATAAAAATCGATTATCAAAAGAGTTGGCAACGAATTTCATTATCGATTCGTTGTGTCGCGCGATTATTACGGCAGTCAATAAGTCACGGAGAAGAAAAAGAGCAGAGCAGAGTAACTGGCCGCCAGCGTTTCTGAGATTGGAGTGAGACACTGGAAAAAGTTTAGGTCGTGATCTTCACAAATAAAAGATCTTTGATGTGTCGAGTCTTGACCAATCAGCGTTAAGATGTCTACAGCGTCTTCATTTCCCTCAAACTTGCTTTTAATGGAAGCTAGTCAGCTTGCTATCACGTTAGCTAACGTGTTTGGTTGTGTATTGTCGTTAAAGTTACGTTATGTTCCGTTACAGTTCAGTCTCGCTTGTAAACAACCGCAACGTGATGAAACATGCCGTCACCCCCCGGTCTGGTTCAGTTCACGCTGTCACTCGTTAACGTTAAACCGGCTCACCGGAGGATCTGATGAAGGTTGTTTTTTTACTCAAAGTAGAATGAATCAAATCACGGAGTTGGGCTTTGCCAACAACTTGAGGTCGTGGTCATAAGAGACCCAGATATTTATCAGATGATGTGAATGAAATTAATGCTTTTTTGATTTTTTTATCCGATTCATCGATTAATCAAAAAATAATCGTTAGTTGCAGCCCTAGATTTAATGTTAGTTGTTAGTTGACCTAAAAATGTTGTTGCTTATATTTTTCAGGTTGCTGTAGTTTTTTTTTGTACAAAGAAGTGCAGTAGACATATTCTGAGAATAGTATATTTTAACACTGTATCTGTCAATAGCTCAAATGAACTAAATAGTTTTTTACCTTTTAATAAAAAAATTAAAAATGCATGTGTCATTTAGTGTTAGTATGACGAATGAGTATTTTTCTAACCCCCTTTATAGCCATTTCTATGGGGACTCGGATGACGATAGTGAGGAAAATCCTCAAAAAAAACGATCCAGAGGTCAAACGAGGAGCAGCACAGTTGCCCCTCCTCCCCCTCTTCCACAGACGCCATCACCAGCAGGACAGCAAACCCCTACAAGCCAGGGGTACAGACCAAGGGGGGAAGCTGTGGATCAGACACCGTTGCCTGTTGTGGTGAGCAATAACAGCTATGGGATTCAAATTGAACATTTAATCATTTCACTTTTTAAAACGTTAACAATTGTTAATTGTATACCACATATATTACAATACACACTGCCACATTGAATCCAAGCGAATATGATTATTAGGATTGCATTACTGGAATTGTATAAAACTTGATGTTTCCATATTTTAAGTGAAATCGGTTGTCCAAATTATTTTTTAACCTTATTCTAGTGTTTTTTAACAGCTGCTCAAGTTCATATGATGAGTTTATCATGACATGAAGCAGCAGCTTGACCAATTGATGGTCAAAGTTGACAATCTCGCCAGTAAGCAACACTCAACTGGCCAAGAAGTCGAAGTGACTGGAGACCCGGTTCGTTTACCTCAGTGGAGGAAGTGGACCTTTTCAAAGATCCCTCCAACTTTCAGCTAAAGAAGAGTGTGATGAGTTTTTTTGTTTTAAGCATCTCAAGCAAATCTGATTAAAATGTATCTTTTATTTGAACTATTGTATGTCATTAACACTTTCGTTTTCGAAAACATTCTGTAAAGTATAAGACATTAATAGTACTTTTTTGATCCATTTTAGATTTCCTCCATGGCAACCATTGGACATGATACAAAACGGTGACATGGAACATCCTCGCCCGCATGTTCAGCGATGGCGTTGGGAAGACCATCAATTGGAAAGGGGTGAATGGGAAAAAGTCCTTCAGCCAGATGGTGTCAAAGACTCCGGCGTGCTGGAAATATCCCCCACTGAACAAACCTAATGTGTATGTGCAGTCAGGTTGAATAATTTCAGAATGAAAGATATGCACATTTTGGGCTGAAAATTAATCGTGTGAAGTTTAAACTAAACCCCATATTATTTTCCGCTAATTCTTGCTGCTCTTCAAGTTGCAGACGCCAATCTTATTTTTTTTTCACTGTTGTGAATGGAATAATAATCTTCAACCAGTTACACAGAGAATTGTTGGTTCTCCAATAGCGATTGCTGTTAACCATGTAACCATGTCCACTGGGTTCTATTAAGTTCTATTAGAATAGTTATATTAAAAAGGTACAAATTGTTCTATAAGGGTAATATCTGTACATAAAACATGAAACCTTTCAAGTACTAGTTGTCTCAATCATTATTAGTTGATAACTGTACACGTCAAAAAATAATTGTTTGTCCTTTAATAAAAAACTGTTTTTGATATCATCTATGGTTGCATTTCTTTTTTTCATTGATGCGTTTTAAATATATGTTGGTTAGCTCTGAGATTTTTCTGTAGTTATTTTGAGTAATGGAGGATCCGGGCCAAATGAGCCGCTTTATGAACGAATCCAAATTGAATATGGCCAGATCTGTGCCGGATCTGGTCCGGATCTTTGACCCGTAGCCGTTCCAGATCTGGTCCGGATCTTCGACGTGCATCCGTTCCGGATCCGTCCCGCTGTGCATCTAGCCTCCGATCCGGACCCGTTTTGCGGATCCGTTCCGGAGCCTATGATACCTCCTGGGCGGATCCGGAACGGAGTCAGTTTGCTATCTGGGTCAGAAGTTCAGAGATCAGTTAAAGTGTTGTTACTTTTCTGTTTGAATTCAGAGTTCAGTCTGAATGAAGACGTGAGATCTTGAGTTAGGTTTGAACTGATGTTAGAAGTGGTTTAAATACTGTGGTAGACCAGCAGCCTGAGGCCGCTTTGTCTCGTCCAATCAGAGTGGAAGCTGAGGGGCGTGCACGAAGGAGCAGGACCGGTAATGAACTGTAGGTCTTCAGTACTTAAGTCTTTCTTATTGGTCAGAAATGTGGCGCTGGAGCCGGAGCTCGGAGTCAGAAACAAGCACAGCAGTTTCATCAGCTGATCTGTTCAGCAGGGAAATACCTGCAGTGACGTGCATACGGGTTGATTTGGTAAATAGGTTGTATACTATATATAATATATACACATGGCCTTACACTGATCAATCAGGAGGTTGTTTTATTTAGTCCTTCAGCTTTTGAAATCATGCTAGGATGGAAAGGGTTCTGACTCGTGTGGACTTCCATGTTAAACTTCAACATGCACTTCAGCAGGCTGAACTCTCCTTGATCAGATATCCAGTGATGAGGCTCGTAATGTGTGGAACATAGTTTATTCCACCAAAACTAAAATAAAACCATATCCAATGATGGACTATCAAAAACTGACCTGCTGAAAATAACAGGAGTGCAGTCTACAACCTGCGGTCAGAACAATAGTTGCTCCACATCCTGCTGCATGGAGTCTTAACGGGCAAAACACACAACAACGCACACACCAACAGGTCAAATGCCTCAAAGCACATCCTGCAACATGACCTATGACCTTCATTCTAATGTCTGTTAAACATTTTAAATGTCTTATAGCAGGTAAAGGTGGAGTCTCAGGTTCAGGTCCAAGCGTGTCATTCCCTTTTCTGTCACTAGGGGTGGACTGGGTCGTTTAACCCTTCAAGATCTTCGAGCGCGCGCACGCTCTATACGATACTGCCGTTTTGAAAATATTCACTCAATCACGATAATTCTGCACAGAAATATGGTTCCACGTCTCCAATATTTAGTTCAACTTCAGCTTCCTCTGCCTTTTGTCCGCGAGATCATATGAGATTCACACAGCAAGGTAGAGCATTCTACACTCCCAGACGTGTCATATGATGCATACACAGCTTCACCGGGAGAGA
>NC_136606.1:2052602-2070102 GCF_910589615.1 Taurulus bubalis
TTTGTGGGTTTGCCGTGCGATTTGAAATATAAGGGGCAGTGAAACTCAATGGACTTCCTTCCTCTCTGTGCAGCTTCATCTGTGCCTGTGAAAGTATTTCATAAAGCAGGAGAAACAGTCAATGCCCAGCACTGTGGAAAAGTTCTTGTTTTTATAAAAATGAATAAAATGTTGTGCCGAGAGTAACATAAGCACATTCACATCTCACACCTCTCCACGTAAAAATAAAGATACCTTACTGGAAAATGACTCCAGTAAAAGTGAAAGTCACCTATTAGAATACTACTTGAGTAAAAGTCTAAAAGAATCTGATATGTACTGTACTTAAGTATCAAAAGTAATCGTCTGATATTAAATGTGCTTAAGCATTGAAAGTACAAGTACAAGTAAATGCGGTTAATAAAAAAGCAAAGGGTCAGAATTTTGAGAATTATGAAGTTTATTCTTTTAAGTGCTGAGTCCACCAGGACCAAGGACAAGGAGTTGGGTTGAAAATAATTGGGTTGGCTGTGATCATCCACATATACTATGTTCAACATAATATATTATGTTCAACATAATATATTATGTTCAACATAATATATTGTACCTAAGTATACTTTTGCATATTACCTTCATAATTCTCCAAAAAGCAATATGACACTATGAAGGAGTTGTAACAGTGTGTTTATAAGTATGCTCATCCCTTGGTACTGGGCCACACAGAAAGAATGAATTACATTTTTATTTATTTTTCATAAAATTAAGGTCAGAAAGACGTTTTATTTTGAAAAATGTCAGGATATTTCTACTTTGTTACTATACACCACTGCATGAAGACAGACACAATATTAATAAGTTAATAATTGATGTATTGGCGTCACAAACATCATTCGTTGATTCATTCAAGCCGTGGTGTCGTTATGATCACTCTGCCTGTTTTACATGTATTATCCCCTAGATGGCGCAGTAGAGCAAATGAAGTGTCATGAAGCTTCGGTCCATGAGCGAACCACTAGGATGCTTCAAAGCTTCATCTCACCATCACTACTATATTATATACTATTATAATATACAATATTATATCTCATTATAATACATGATATCACATTATAATATACTATAATATACATTATATCTCATTATAATACATGTTATCATACTATACTATATTATATCACATTATACTATAATATATACTATTATAATATACTATAATATACAATATTATATCACATACTACATAATATTAAATTATACTATATTATATCATATAACATCACATTATAATATATGTTATCACATTAAAATATACTATATTATATAACATTATAATATATTATAATATAATACACTCTACTTCTCTCATAATAGAAACCTTTGCTGTGTTTCTAAATAGATCTGAAACGACCCTCCAACTAATCCATTGGTGTAACTATTAATAATTAATAATCAGCTGTGGACTGAATTCCCTCCAGAGGAACAACAGGTGACTTTTGAGTTCTCGTCATGAACATTTCAATCCCCTTTAAAGAATATTCATAAACTATTTCAGAACGTATTGTGAGCCGAACAGAAGACCGTCCCCGACTCGACATAACCAATCACAGACAGGTTTGAATAACACGTGACGTGGTGTCATGTTTTACTTTCCCGCGCAGAAATGCGTTTTTCCTTGCGGAAGTCTGGTGAGCGCTCCCCGGTTGGCCTCGCTCGCTCCCGCTAAAAGAAGCTCACGTGACTTACGGGTGAACCGGTTGAGATACGCGACGTCGAGGATTCTCCCGCGAGACTTCATGTTGACTCGTGACGGGTCACGTGACTCGGAGGTCGCTGCGACGCGGACTTCTTCAGGTTGGGCTTCCGGCGGAGTGTTGTTCAAAGCACACGGCGGTTGTTTGGTCCGTCCGTGTGTGAGGTCCGACGGAAACAGCAGCAGCATCAACAGTTCTGGTGGAACGAGCAGTCAGCAGAAATAATACTTAAATATTATTAAGGTTCATTTTTAAGTCTCTGTATTAAGTAGTTGATAGAAAAAACATCCCAAAACAACCGTACACTTAAAATATATACGTTATATCATATTATATTATATAATAATATATTATATGATATAACTAATAATAATATTTAACTACATTATGCAACATTAAAAGCTTTATTTTATTTCTAACCCTGTTCATTCATAACCCTGACAGGGAGGTGTGCGTGTGTGTGTGTGTGTGTGTGTGTGTGTGTGTGTGTGTGTGACAGAGACAGAGAGAGAGAGAGAGAGAGAGGGAGAGAGAGAGAGAGAGAGAGAGAGTGACTCAGCAACTAAAACATGCAACAGAGCAATGGAGACATAACCAGGTGAGACGGCGTGTGTTGAACCAGTTGTTCCACTTTCTAAAATACACACGCAATGCATTGTGGGGGGAATATGGCATATGACACAAGTCCAGTTAGAGCTGTTGCAGAAACCTAGACCTGGTCTTTCATAACTCAAGTCACACTGGAGAGAGACTTTGAAATGTACCTGTTGCATGAAGCTCCACTGTGACGGGCTTGAGATAGCACCACACGCAATGCATTGTGGGTGAAATATGACAAAAGTGAGCCAGATTCTTCCGCCTGGTCGAGGGATCAACTGACTAACTGTCAGACTTACTATCTGGCGGAGCTGGAGAGAGGGAGGCCTGTTGCTGGAATACCACCGTGATCTGCTAGCATAGCCAAGAGGCTTCTTGCTCGCTACGCCGCGCTAGCTGAGTGTTCCTGCGCCGGCTGAACATCGATGTTGAGACCTGACTCTTCCCGAAAAAGATCGAAGTTGGAAGCCGACATTGTCTCAGTTACCAACAACAAGTTGTTCATAAATAGGGTAAGAGAAATGTTTCCCATTAGCATCTGATTTGAGTTGAAAAACAACTGACAGCAGCAGAGAGGAGAGCATGTTTTAAGTTTGACAGCATGGATGTGATTGGCTTAAGGAAACTGCAAAATCTGGTTGGAATATGATGTTTACAGGATGTTTCTATTAATAGCTCCGCCAAAAAACGGAGCGGAAATAAGAATCGGATGTTGTTAGATGCGCCAGAGTCTGGAGTTCCCGCCCCCCTGCTCTGTGAGCTCCTACGTGACTCTCACAGGAGCTCACAGCCTGTTTGTGTCGAGATTTGTTGATTCAGGTGTCACACATACATACACATACATACAGAGTACATATGTTGTTCTTGTTCTGAAAATTGTTCTTGAAAAAATGAAACTGAAACATGCACATTGTGTAAACATTGTAAATAGTTTGTTTTTCTATAGTGCATATTTTGACTCAAATATACAGTAAATATTTTGTTTGAAAACAAACTTTCATTTGCACACACCCCATGAAGCTTGGTCTGTCGTATGAAGTCATTTCTCACGCCCATTTTATCTCAGTACCTCTCTCATTTTGATGAAAGTAATGACAGACAACACTTCTACTCAAAAAAACATAATACAACATTTGGTATTAGACATTTATTTACATTTATCTACAATGTTATTCATATATTCCACTGCTTTTGTGAACCTAAGACCTTTGGTAAGCTAATTGTAGCACCAAAACAGTTCGTCTAGAGATATGAAGAATTTCAAAAATCGAGCTTCAATTTTTCAGCTTCAAGGGCATATTATCTCTTTACACGTGTGCCTTAGGACAATGGTAACCTCATTATATAGAGAGCTGAGATCGTTCTGCACAATTGTATATTCAACACATGGGTATGTATCTCATATGCAAGTGCCTATAAAAAGTGAATTTAAGAAACTATGTAAAATCAAGAAAATAACATTGGTGCTTTGTTGTTGGACTTCTCTGCTACACATGGTTTGGCCATAACTAACACCATGTTGAGCAAAAGGCAGTTCATACGTGTACTTGGAACCAGAACACCCTCGGCCAAAGTTCTATGATCAACTGTATGGTCGTATCATCAGATCTGCAGCCGTATGTCTTGGACACTCGGGTGAAGAGAGGAGCAGAGCTGCAACTGGTAAACCCAAGTGTGTGCTGAGGGTGAACTGGGAACGTCTGTCGGAGGCTCCTGTCTGGAAGGTGTCCAACACCCACCTCCAGAAGGAGGCTGGGGACATGGAATCTGAGTGGGCCGCCATGTTCAAAGTCTTTATTGTGTAGCGAACGTCAACGGAAAGACGATTAAACGAAATGTAATAAATGGAACAATTACAAAATCTTATCTAATAAACTTCTTCCAGGACCTGCTCTTACAACACATAGGGTGCAAAGTACTTAAACTCTTAATTCATGACGTGCCTGGACATGCTCAGAGCAGATAAGACTCTTGACACTTCAACTGTAGAAGGCTGAGTTTACAATGTTTTATGACCTCACCTTTCCTGTTTTACGAGCATCTACATTTATGAGGAACATAGAGAATAATCTAATTGTTAATTGTTAACTTAAAAAAACTTGATGCAAAATAACAAGAACCATAATCGATATTGCTGCGTTAAAAAATCTTTGATTGGACTCGAAGAAAAATTCCGGATTCGGTAAGTTATAATAAAACAGAGTAAACTAAAAAGTCAGTAGTGATACAGAATATAGTTCTCAGCTGAGGGTGCATAAGTCTCGGCGTCCACAGACTGCAACCAGTTAACTTCAACCTACGAACATTAGATTATAAAGGTTAGTGCATTGGGCGTCTTGGCTTCCATGTTCTATAATACTGTGGGTTCCATTTTAAATCACATTCCGTGGATACCTGAAACACTTCTAAGTGCTCTACTAAGTGATAAAAACATTGTGTTTTCTTTCTGCTATGTTACGAATACACATTGCCATGAGGCTCGCTACTCCTTATTGTTTACATCCTTCTTAAGTATCATAATTTACACATACACTTTATTAACAAGTGTAAGTCATAGTAAGTCATTATAATTCTACAATATGTTAGTCCTAGTCTTAGTTGATCCTTGTATTTTGTATATATAATTTGAATTCACCTCAGCGTAACCAAATTCACTTTATTTTCCAACCATTCTCAAGTAGACACTTTTAACTGTAGTTAACTCTGTAGTCATACAAAACTCATCTTACAAAACTGACTCACTACAGTGTGTCTTTATACATTAATTGTGCCAGGTTGAACTTTACTAAATCTTGAACAGCGAACATATCTGAGTTCATAGATAATAAGAATAATTACATCCATGATAGCTAACCCCGTTTTCAATTATTTCAGTTTCCTGCTATATGAATTGGACATTGATTGTTCTGCCTGCACCTTTTATCTGTCTGTTCAAGGAGCGGGGGAAGGGCAATCCTCTCCCCATCCTCCCTTTCTCTCCCCCAGAAAACTGATTTGTGCTGGGTGCCTGTGTCGTTGCTACGAGTCATACGGTGCTTGTATGATCAGCGTGAGAGTTGTGTCCGTATACAAGGTCAACCACTCTTCCAGTACGTGTTGATCTCCTCCAGGGATGTCCAGGTCACTCATCCTGTTTGGGGTTTTCATGGACAGGATTTCAAGGTGCACCTCAGCCTCAAACCGGGCACTCTTGTCCCCCACAAGAGTGTCCGGTTTGGGGACCTCAGCATGGTGGTCATCTTTGACATGATGTGTGTGGTTCTATTGTTCAGAACGTGAGCATCAGCACTGTGAAGCTGTCGGGATGAGAGTCAGTACATCCAAGTCTAACTTCATGGTTCTCTGCCGGGGAACGGTGGATTACACCTTCAGGGTTGGGAATGAGTCAATGCCCCAAGCCAAGTAAACCAAATGGAGTCAATGGAGTCAATGGAGTCAATGGAGTCAATGGAGTCAATGGAGCGTGAGATGGACAGGCAGTGTGGTGCGGCGTCCAGACGTTGTACCGGGCCGTCGTGGTGAAGTGAGGGCTGAGCCGGAAGGCAAAGTTCTCTCTTTACGTGTTCAGACCCTCACCTCTGGTCATGACTCCATGTGAGGGAGGATCCACCTTAGAGACGGGAGAGGAGCTCAGGCATCACACACGCACACACACACATGAACTCACCTGCTTTCCTGTAATTAGAGAGGGGTGGAGCCACAGTGACCATGTGATCCAGGTACATGAGAACATGACGTGAACCTTGATGTGTTCAGTCATAAAGTTCAGACTCATTTAGAGTCAACGGAGCAGAAGAAGAGAAGCTGGAGGCTGAAGCAGAGTGAGTGTGTGTGTGTGTGTGTGTGTGTGTGTGTGTGTGTGTGTGTGTGTTACTTAAGCAGAGTGAGTGTTGATCCAACATTTAATAGTTTTAATGTTAGAGGAATGTTAAAACAAAAATTAGAAGTTTGATTCCTCTGTCAACACAAAGGGTGTATGTGTGCATGCGTGTGTGTGTGTGTGTGTGTGTGTGTGTGTGTGTGTGTGTGTGTGTTACTTCCTGTTCTCTCCTCTTGATTCTTGTGTTGTGAGCTCACAGTGTTCCTGTTTATCTCTCAGACTGACTTCAGATCAGAAGATGAGAGGTTGTGAGGAAGAGGAGGAAGAGGAGGACAGAGGAGGAAGAGGAGGAAGAGGAGGAAGAGGAGGACAGAGCAGAGTCTCTGGTCTCCGGCTGTCTGTCCATGAAGAGTGATCGCTCCAAAAATCATCCTCTACTCTTCAGTAATGAAGCTGGACCCGCAGACACAAAGTAAGAGAACTTTAATAACTAGTTCATAGGACGGATTTTCAGTTTCTTACGATGTTTTCTGATGATTTGTGTTTACTAAAGTTTATTTTCCAACCAAAATGAGACAATCCTTGTGTGACACATTTGTCATCTTACTCTTTGTCTCAGTGACATCAGTCACATATAAAAGCTGTGATGTCATCTCAGAGGACTAATACACACTTCTAAATGACCCAGTCCACCCCTAGTGACAGAAAAGGGAATGACACGCTTGGACCTGAACCTGAGACACTACCTTTACCTGCTATAAGCCATTTAAAATGTTTAATAGACACCATTGCATATGATTTTATTTTTGTTTTCGTGGAATATACAACGTTTCATACATTACGAGCCTCATCACTGGATAGCTGATCAAGGAGAGTTTAGTGGTACGGTGGGTTTAGACAGGACCCAAGAGTGGACACGGAGACGGTGGGGAAGGTGAAAGAATGTTTTTTTATTGAAGTGACAGCTGATGGTTTGCAGGGCATGAATCAACTGCAGGTAGAGGTGTGGTGAGGGGTTTATTTGCTGCCTAAAATGGGTGGTAAAACCCCAACGCAAACAGGACCGATTATACGTAATAAGGCGCTGTTGCCTGGGCACAAACAGACAATGCCCAGCGATGGAGAGAGAGAGAGCTGGCCGTCCCAGGGGCGGAGCTTTAACCCCGGAGAGCACCAGGCCCAGGTGCTTTCCATTAGAGTGTTCTCCACTTCCTGTTACCTGTGCAGGAGACAGGCAGACAGACGGACAGACGGACAGATGGGCAGACGGACGGACAGACAGACAGACACAGACTAAGGAACCGTCACAATTGGAGCAATGATTTAATGAGGGCCAGTAAAGTTATGAGTTAGAATGGAATTCGGGTATAGTGAACATGCTTTTGTCATGAAGAAGGCCTCATGCTACCTTGGATCAGAGAGATGAGTGCTTGTTTCATGTGAAACACAGTGAGATGAGAGCAGCTGAACCTCTGATGTGAAGAGATAATGTTCATCAGTACAGGAAACAGGAAGTACATATAAAATGTTTCATCATAACATTTTGCAATATTTGTGTCATTACAGACTTTTTGCCTGTGGACTCTCAGCGACTCTCTGTGAAGCTGTGGCCTCAGCTCTGAAGTCCAACCCCTCCAGTCTGAGAGAACTGGACCTCAGTCACAACAACCTGCAGGATCCAGTGCTGGAGCTGCTGTCTGCTGGACTGGGGAGTCCCCATTGTAGACTGGAAAATCTGAGGTGGGTTCACTGTCGGCTGCTAGTGTAGCACCTTCATGTTTAATCAATAACTGCATTGATTTATCTATGTATTGATCCATCAAGTGTTACATTTTCTGGTAATATGTTCCACTTCACATCAGCTGCCTCGTTGTCTGCATGTCGTCCTCTACAGTCATGAAATGTACAACGTGTCTGGCTTCATGCTGCTGTTGGATTACTGAACAGGCCTACTGGGCACAGAGCCAGGGGCCCCGAGTGTCAGGGGCCCTGAGTGTCAGGACAAAGTATCAGGGTCCAAAAGTGTCAGGGACCTAGATTGTCAGGGGCCAAAAGTGTCAGGGCCATCCCTGTTCTTCAGCTACAGAAATCCACTCATAGAGACACAAATAGACCTCAGAGTATTGATGAGTATACTTTACATACAATACTTGATGAATATTATATATATTGTACCTGAGTGACTCAATGTCCATCATTAAAACAAAAAAAGTAATTTAATCACACGTAAAGAACCAAACATTTAAAAAAAATTAAGAATTGTCCTCCGTGAGCTGCTTCTACACGTCTGCTACCAGCTGCAGGAAACCTTGTGAAGTGGAGTTCCACATTTAAAACATGAACACATCTGATGGATTATGAACAGATTGTTTCTCCTCATATTTCTTCTTCATGCAGATTGAGTTCCTGCAGCTTGACAGAGGTCAGCTGTTCTTCTCTCAGCCCTGAAGTCTGAAGTGCTCTGAAGTCATCTACTGCATACCAGTTCATGCTGGTGTTCCCAACATGTTGCTGTGGGAAAACAATGTCTACTGGTGTCTCTTGATATGCTTTTGGACATAATGCTGCGAACTGAATGCTGAACTGGCCACTATCCTGCTGGCGATCAAAGTGTTGGAGGTCTTGTCCAACCAACATGAACATCCTTTGGCCCTCCTGCTTTCAGGGAACCAGGACGCTTTAAGTCCTGTTTTTAGTTTGTTAGAGCTTCTACTGCACTGGAAGAACTCATTTCACTGGAATCAGGATTTTAAATGTGTTTACAGTGACATGATTTAAACAAAATGTCTGTTTACAAAAGGAGATGAAACCAAAATGAAAGTCACTCATGTTGATGATGAAAATTATTATTCATTGTGCATCAATGTAAGAAACTCTGTGTGTTGTTGTGTGTGTTTGCAGGCTGTCATACTGTGAGATCACAGAGGAAGGTTGTTCTTCTTTGGGATCAGCTCTGAAATCAAACCCCTCCAGTCTGAGAGAACTGGATCTGAGCTTCAACAAGCTGAAGGATTCAGGACTGAAGCTGCTGTCTGCTGGACTGGAGAGTCCTCACTGTAGACTGGAGACTCTGAGGTCAGACACCATTCTTTACTTCAGTGTTGAGATTAATATGACGTGAAAGTTGACACTATTATTTAAGTTAACTACTAAACTGCAGACATCAGGCTGATATTCTTCTGATCCTCACTGAGGCTGTGGTGGAATAGTCCACAAGGTGGTGTCCTGTGTCCTTTCCTAACCACTTATCCTTGACCTTGATGGAATCGTCATGAGGAAGTTGGAGTTTCCTTTTTCTAAACTTTTACATTCTGAACCTTCTTCAGCTCTGAACAGATTATTAACCACTGAAGGATTTCAAGAAGGAATGTTTAAAGTGACATTTTGTTCTTTATTCAGGTTGAGGAAGTGCAGCTTATCAGAGATCAGCTGTTCTTCACTTGCATCACCTCTGAAGTCCAAACCCTCCAGTCTGAGAGAACTGGACCTGAGTTACAACAACCTGCAGGATTCAGGAGTGAAGCTGCTGTCTGATCTTGTGGAGAGTCCTCACTGTAGACTGGAGACTCTACGGTCAGTAGAATGTTGGAGTCGGTCCATGCTGGTTCCGGCAGTATTGAACTAAACCCATAGAGGTCAATGGGTTTTTCCTTTGGGGGTCCCTTTATTTCCCTAACCCACCAGCACCAGTTGCTATTGCAGCAACACAGATCAGAACCCTCACAGCCAATGAGCAGAGGCTCCTGTACTGGGATTCCCTGGGGTTCTGCAGTGTTGGGCAGGAACTGTACCGCTGCCCATGGTTAGCCTAGGGACTTCACAGTAGAGTGAAATGGGTAGTTTGTGGTGTTTCCTTGTCATGTGTTTTGGATCTGGACTGATGACTCTTGATTCTTGTTGTTCTGAGTTTGTACTCATGGTTGAATTGCACTTATTATAAGTAGGGTTGGGTACCGAGAACAACACGTCCGGTACCTACCGGACCGAAATGCAACGCAGATTTCGGTGCTTTCTTCCGGTGCCTGAGCCGATTTAAATACTTTTTTTTTACACTACTCTGTAATGTTGCACGGTATAAAGATACTAAAAAGGTAGCCGCACGTTAAAAACGATAGGATTTTGATGTATCGATACTATTAAAATAGCGCGGATCAGAGCGCACTCCTCCACTCTCTGTTGTCCGCCTGCATGCAGAGCGGGGCTGGAGGGGGCGGGGCTTCCAGCGCTCACACATTTACAGCACACGCACACAGAGATCGCTGCAGACACGAGCACGAGCTTTTGAACGTCCGTCCTCGGCTTTCTGGAATAAATCTCTCCCAGTTGATATTAATGATGACGTGTAGTCCAGTAAAGCAGCAGTTTGTAGAATCCAACAGTTTCTGAGTTCTGTTGCACACGGTCCCATTCAGACCTGATGCTTGTGTCTGTTCTTTTTTTAAATATATATTGTTTATAGTTTGAAGTTAAAAGGTTTGAAGCTGTAGTTTGAAGACAAGTGTTTTGTATGTGTTTATTTATTTATATTTATAGTATACTTTAAAAGGTTTATATATTGTTCAATTTGAAGAAAAGAAATTGCCTTGGCAATAAAAAAGTATGGGTTCAGGCACCGTTTAGGCACCGGTATCGTTTTAAAAGTATCGGTTTAGCACCGGTATCGGAAAAAACCCAAACGATACCCATCCCTAATTGTAAGTCACTTTGGATAAAAGCGTCTGCTAAATGAAATGTAATGTAATGCTGTGTTCATCTCTACAGGACCGGCAACAAGTAGATCACAGCTGCCAAACCTCAACATGTGAGTACTGTACACAATGTCCCCATTCATCAAACTCTGGTCCGGTCCAGTCTGGTCTCACGAGGAGCGCGTCCTCATGGACAGAGAACATTTGTGTTGAGCTGTTAAGATCACGTCAGGAGGAGAGTTAAGAATTCAGGATTCTCTTTCACTTCTTCTCTCATCAGATGAAGTGAATGTGGAAGAAAAGCTGCCTGAGGACGACCAACAGGTGAGAGAGGAGCAGCTGCACGGTGTGAAGTCCTCCAGGAAGAACCAGGACTTGGACCTTGATGGAGGATCCACCTCCCAGACATCAGTTTCATGCATTATGCTGCATTGATACATCAGCTCATGGATACCACCTCCATCTGCAATATAACATCACTCCTAACTTTGTAATGATCTTCTTCTTCACTGGAGTCACGGTGTGCTTGAAGGTCTCTATACGATGGTTTGTTTCCTCTGGTCGCTGCGTTAATGAATCAGGAGCAAAGAACAGGAAGGTTGTGTTTCCACAGAGTAACGACCATGAAAACATTTAGAAAAGACAAGTTGGCTTTTCTGTTAGAATCACTAACTGTGCCTTTCTTCATTCCAACGTCTCTCTCACCTGAGTGTCAGATTCATCTTCATCCAGGTGATCATATAAACACTATTCCAACTTCTTTAACTTTTGGAACACTGAGGTCATTTTCAGTTGATTTTCTCAATTTGACATTATTTCTTAAATTCACCTTTTAAGGCACTTGGATATAAGATTCATACCCATGTTTTACATCATTAATTGCAGAACAATCCCAGCTCTCTATATAATGAGGCACCATTGTCATAAGGCAAAAGTTTAATGAGAAAATATGACTCTAAAGCTGAAAAATGGAATCTCGATTTCTGGAAATTCTTCATATCTCTTGTAAAAACATAACTTTACTCAGGTGGTATATAGGTTTTGGTGATGGAAATTGGTTTACCAAAGGTTTTATGTTCACAAAAGCAGTGAAATATATGAATGAATTGGCAGATACATGTAAATAAATGTCTAAAACTATAATTGTTATTATCGTTTTTTTAGTAGAAATATGGTCTTTCACACCTTTCACCAAAATGATAAAATGGGACTGAGAAATTACTTCATACTGCAGATCAAGCTTCATGGTGTGTGTGCAAATGAAAAATGACCATCACAACATACAAATATGTATTATAAATTAAAAATATATTTACACAATATACATACATCAGAAAATAGAAATAGAAAACAGACCCGAGCTGGTGGGGATGGCTGTGCTAGAGGGGCTGGTGGTGATGAATCCTTTGTAAAATAAATGACTACTAGTCAATACTAAGTTCATACAGTTGCTGAGATGATCTGTATTCACAGTGTAGGTGCTTCGCTCCAGCCACTGCTGCAGATGTGAATCCTCTCTGTAAAATAAATGACTACTGGTCACTACTAAGTTCACTGAAAGAAAGTTACGATTGCACACCAAAACCTGTAACAGAGATCCAGCAGGGACTATGCTCAGAGCATGAGCTAACGGTGCTAACTGCTAATGTAAACAAACTATGTGCGTTACGCCAGACTCGAGCAGAAAGGGACCAGCTAAATGTGTTCACTCTGCTAGCGTAAATATGCTATTGCAACACAACGTTTAGTAGCTAAATACACTTACCCATCTTCAAATGATCCCTTCTGTCTGCATATTTCTCTTGGTCATTTATTTTGAAGAATGACCGGATACATCCGTCTGTGCGTCTGAGACTCTTAGTCTTGACACATAACAAGAGGAAGAATAAAACTATAACATTTACACAATATTTTAGTACGTGAGTGTACACTTATGGGTGAAAGAACAACCACGACAAGTCTCCATGACAAAAACTTTTATACATAAAACACACGGAGTCACACTTCTACAGTCGAAATCTCCCTCGACGTCATGAACACGACCAGCATTAAAACACTCAACTGGGTAAAAAATACAAAATACAAGACGTAAAATACAAAACAATCATTCTCTGTACGAGGCAAGCGTATATTGTTTTGGCTGCGAAGTAGAACTGTTTCATTCATTATTTTACACGGCTCATTTAAAGACAATAACTCTTTTATTGATTAGTTTTGGGTCCCCATGAGGGTCTCACATCCTGTTCCAATCAATCTGGCTCTAGTCATGACTCATGAGCGACAGTCACCATGTTTGATCCTGCAGTCACGGGGTCGCAAGGTAAATCTGATTGACCAGAAAAATGTATGTATGCGCCATACATCAGGTTTTTTTTCAGGGCTAGTGGACCAATTAACCTGTTAAGGCTATGAAAATAAGAACATATACAATAACAAGGGTTATTATAACTGGTGGAGACAAAAAGGGAGTAGATTTTATTTTCAGGGGTCACGAAACTTAAAATGACCTCTCAAAAACTACAAATAATATTCAATTCCAAGTCAGCAGGTAATATTTAAAGGGACAGTGTGGAGCTTTTATTTGGCTCAAATAACAGAAATTTAATATATTATTAATAAGCTTGTTTTCTTCAACTCCAAAGAATAAGAATCATTGTGTTTTCCTGACCTAAGAATGAGTCGTTTATGTCCACAAACAGAGCCGTTTCCTCTCGTTTTCTTGCTCCAATCACAGCACAGTAGGGCGGGACTTAGCGGAACACTCTTGTGGGGAATAAAACTAATAAAACACAGTCCGCCATGTTTCCTTGTTATGTTTTTACAGAAGCCCAGAAGGGACAAACTAAACGCATGCGTTTTCGTATCGGCCGTTACAGTTGTTTGCAATCTGCAGCCTCACCACTAGAGGGCGCCAGATGATTCACACTGAACCTTTAAGGTAAATCTCACATGAAATAATAATCAGTTTCTTTGGACCCAAAACGAAGATACAAATTCACAATTGTCAAAATTCGATGTGATTGTCCACCACATCTTGTATTTCCTTGTTATTAATAAAAGTAAACAACATATTAATGATGCATACATTCTTTATGGCTTCTTTTTAAAGATCTTCACACACTTTAAAAGAAGATAATAACCCAACAAACAAAAAACATTTTATGTTCATGGAATCATGAAACCAATCAAATGTAAGTGTGTTGTTTTATTTATTGAACCAGTATTTGAGTCCTTTATTTGCATATTTTTTATTAAATATGTTTAATCCTCAAAGGAGGCCTTCATATTGCATCAGTGTCTCTCTGCAGGACCTCAGGCACCGTTTCATTACCGTGAACTCAGAACTCTTCTGGAGGCGTAGCGCCAACAGGAAGTCCTCCACCTCGGGGACTCCTGCAGGAGCAGAGTCGGTCATAGCCTCGGTCAGACCGTGAACCCGGACGCTCCAGGATCAGTCCTGAGCGTCTCCGTGGAAACAGAGCCCTCCGGTCAGAGCATGGTGGTCTCCGTCTGCAGGATGGACTGGGCTCGGGAGCTCCTGGGGAACTGGGCGGAGCTTTCGTTGCCGTTGCGGCTGACCGACATGGCGTGCGGCCTGTAGTCCCGCCCCTCGTAGCGCTTCAGGGATAAACTCCTCCACGTCCTCCTCAGCTCGATCTGGACCTGTTTGATATTCACCGGAGAGTTTAGTGTCGGGAGAAGGAGGAGTTATAGTTGAGAGAAGGAGGAGTTACAGTTGAGAGAAGGAGGAGTTATAGTTGAGAGAAGGAGGAGTAATAGCTGGAGAGAAGGAGGAGTTACAGTTGGAGAGAAGGAGGAGTTACAGCGGAGAGAAGGAGGAGTTACAGCTGGGGAGAAGGAGGAGTTACAGCTGGAGAGAAGGAGGAGTTATAGTTTGAGAGAAGGAGGAGTTACAGATGGGAAGAAGGAGGAGTTACAGCTGAGAGAAGGAGGAGTTATAGTTTGAGAGAAGGAGGAGTTACAGTTGGAGAGAAGGAGGAGTTATAGTTTGAGAGAAGGAGGAGTTACAGTTGAGAGAAGGAGGAGTTACAGCTGAGAGAAGGAGGAGGTACAGCTGGGAGAAGGAGGAGTTATAGTTGAGAGAAGGAGGAGTTACAGTTGGAGAGAAGGAGGAGTTATAGTTGAGAGAAGGAGGAGTTACAGCTGGGGAGAAGGAGGAGTTATAGCTGAGAGAACGAGGAGTTACAGCTGAGAGAAGGAGGAGTTATAGTTTGAGAGAAGGAGGAGTTACAGCTGGGAAGAAGAAGGAGTTACAGCTGGAGAGAAGGAGGAGTTACAGTTGGAGAGAAGGAGGAGTTACAGCTGGGGAGAAGGAGGAGTTACAGTTGGAGAGTAGGAGGAGTTATAGTTGAGAGAAGGAGGAGTTACAGCTGGAGAGAAGGAGGAGTTACAGCTGGAGAGAAGGAGGAGTTACAGCTGGGGAGAAGGAGGAGTTACAGCTGAGAGAAGGAGGAGTTACAGCTGGGGAGAAGGAGGAGTTACAGCTGGAGAGAAGGAGGAGTTACAGCTGGGGAGAAGGAGGAGTTACAGCTGAGAGAAGGAGGAGTTACAGCTGGGGAGAAGGAGGAGTTACAGCTGGAGAGAAGGAGGAGTTATAGTTGAGAGAAGGAGGAGTTACAGCTGGGGAGAAGGAGGAGTTACAGCTGGGGAGAAGGAGGAGTTACAGCTGACAGAAGGAGGAGTTACAGCTGGGAAGAAGGAGGAGTTACAGCTGGAGAGAAGGAGGAGTTACAGTTGGAGAGAAGGAGGAGTTACAGTTGGAGAGAAGGAGGAGTTACAGTTGGAGAGAAGGAGGAGTTACAGTTGGAGAGAAGGAGGAGTTACAGCTGGGGAGAAGGAGGAGTTACAGTTGGAGAGTAGGAGGAGTTACAGCTGAGAGAAGGAGGAGTTACAGCTGGGGAGAAGGAGGAGTTACAGCTGGGGAGAAGGAGGAGTTACAGTTGGAGAGTAGGAGGAGTTATAGTTGAGAGAAGGAGGAGATACAGCTGAGAGAAGGAGGAGTTACAGCTGGGGAGAAGGAGGAGTTACAGCTGGGGAGAAGGAGGAGTTACAGTTGGAGAGAAGGAGGAGTTACAGCTGAGAGAAGGAGGAGTTACAGCTGGAGAGAAGGAGGAGCTACAGTTGGAGAGAAGGAGGAGTTAAAACTGACCAGTGAGTGACTCACCTCGCTGTTCAGGAAACAATAGAGGACCGCCACAATTAGACCCTGCAACACACACACACACACACACACACACACACACACACACACACACACACACACAACCCTGTTACTGATGAGGCTGCATCTCTAATAAAAAAAAAAATCACATTTGGGCCAATAATTCTTATTCTGTGCAATTGTGTCAAATCCCAGTTTTAAGGAGACGAAGACACAAATGTAACTACATTTTATTTCATTTAAAACTAAAACAACAAATAGTGTCACGTCTTTCAAAATGTGGAAAAAAAGCTTCAGAATATCTCTTACCATCCATAAATATTGTATTGTTTCTGGATTTAACCCTTAAATAGCCAACCAATCGGTGGAGAGGATTCAGACTAAACTCTCTCTGTACTGAATACTTTCATGTACGTGTATTTAAGTGCAGTGAGTGAAGCCAGTTGTTTTCACCTGGAAAGACCCGAGGGCGACTTCAAAGAAGATCTTCACGCGCTGCATGTTCTTGTCGGCCGGCTCCACGAGGTAGACGAGCAGAACGTAGTTGATCCCAAACAGAGGGATGAGCAGGAGGGTGGACTTAGCCAGCCGCCTGCAGGACACACACACACACACACACACACACACACACACACACACACACACACACACACACACATTTCATTTAGCTGATGCTTTTATCCAAAGCTACTTACAATAAGTGCATTTCCACCATGAGTACAAACTCAGAACAACAAGAATCAAGAAAGTACAATTTTAATAAAGTTAAACTGCAAAGTGCTTTCAGTAAGAGACATTTAAGTGCTGCTAAAGCGCTACCTTCCTTATTCAAGGTGTAGTCGGAAAAAAACATACACACACACACACACATACACACACGCGCACACACACACACACACGCACAGACACTCAGACACACACACAGACACACACGCACATACACACACACACGCACACACACACACATACACACACGCACACACACAGACACACTCACAGACACACATACGCAATGCACACACACACGCACACACACACACACTCACACACACACAGACACACACATACACACACACACACGCACACACACACACACACACGCACACACACACGCACACACATACAGACACACTCACACACACACATACGCAATGCACACACACACACACAGTGTTTCCAAATTGCTTCTGTAATTGACAGCATCTTTATTTTTGAGAGAATTCTTAATTCTTTTCAGAAACTGTCTTCTTTTATTTTGAAAATATATATTTTTACTTTTTTTTAAGATATATTGGATGAGACATAACATTTGCATCTTTTTCTCCATTGGAAATGGAGAAAAACCGAAGGCAATGGGCTGTGTTCATGAAGTAAACTGTGTCATACTTGGTTCTTCAAACACTCGGGACCTCAAACACTCGGGACCTTAAACACTCGGGACCTTAAACACTCGGGACCTTAAACACTCGGGACCTCAAAC
>NC_136606.1:2077602-2097602 GCF_910589615.1 Taurulus bubalis
ACCACTGTGTGTGTGTGTGTGTGTGTGTGTGTGTGTGTGTGTGTGTGTGTGTGTGTGTGTGTGTGTGTGTGCGCTCAGATGTGTGCAATAACAATCAATGAGAGCCAGCACGCCAGGGCGCCTCCCACAAGAGTCTACGACGAACTGTTCATGGATTATGAAAGGGGGTGGAGCTTAGGTGAAGGGGGCGGGGCTTCAGTTTATGAGGCGTGTAAATGTCCGGACTCTTATGATGCGTAAAAATGTGAAGCGGATTTGACAAAGTACAGCGAAGTTACAACAACTTCCTGTTTTACGGCAAAAAGGCGCTTTTTGGCAACAATGTTGCACAACATTTGCTATTTTTATATATATACAAAATGTTGCACACAGACATATACATGTTTCACAAAGGTCATTAGATTTTACCCACCAAACTGACCTGGCTCTGTGGGAGGGGTTCATTACAAAACAGTAAAATAGGCTAAAAATGGCACAGCAAAAAAAAAAATGTCCGACTTCCTGTTGTGTTTTAGCTCTAACTCCAAGAGGCTCCACCTATTATGAATAAGGCTGGTTACTATGGTTACATGATCACACAGCTCATGTCATGCAATTCATATAATAAAATATGGTTATTTAGTGTTCTAAACTGGTTATTTTGTGTTCTATACTGGTTATTTAGTGGTATAAACTGGCTAATTAGTGGTATAAACTGGTTATTTAGTGGTCTAAACTGGTTATTTTGTGTTCTATACTGGTTATTTAGTGGTATAAACTGGCTAATTAGTGGCATAAACTGGTTATTTAGTGGTCTAAACTGGTTATTTTGTGTTCTATACTGGTTATTTAGTGGTCTAAACTGGTTATTTTGTGTTCTATACTGGTTATTTAGTGGTATAAACTGGCTAATTAGTGGTCTAAACTGGTTATTTAGTGGTCTAAACTGGTTATTTAGTGGTCTAAACTGGTTAATTAGTGGTCTAAACTGGTTAATTAGTGGTATAAACTGGTTATTTATTAGTCTGAACTGGTTAATTAGTGGTCTAAACTGGTTATTTAGTGGTATAAACTGGTTAATTAGTGGTCTAAACTGGTTAATTAGTGGTCTAAACGTGGTCTAAACTGGTTATTTAGTGGTCTATACTGGTTATTTAGTGGTCTAAACTGGTTATTTAGTGGTCTAAACTGGTTAATTAGTGGTCTAAACTGGTTATTTAGTGGTATAAACTGGTTAATTAGTGGTCTAAACTGGTTAATTAGTGGTCTAAACTGGTTATTTAGTGATCTAAACTGGTTATTTAGTGTTCTAAACTGGTTATTTAGTGGTCTAAACTGGTTATTTAGTGGTCTAAACTGGTTATTTAGTGGTCTAAACTGGTTAATTAGTGGTCTAAACTGGTTAATTAGTGGTATAAACTGGTTATTTATTAGTCTGAACTGGTTAATTAGTGGTCTAAACTGGTTATTTAGTGGTATAAACTGGTTAATTAGTGGTCTAAACTGGTTAATTAGTGGTCTAAACGTGGTCTAAACTGGTTATTTAGTGGTCTATACTGGTTATTTAGTGGTCTAAACTGGTTATTTAGTGGTCTAAACTGGTTAATTAGTGGTCTAAACTGGTTATTTAGTGGTATAAACTGGTTAATTAGTGGTCTAAACTGGTTAATTAGTGGTCTAAACTGGTTATTTAGTGATCTAAACTGGTTATTTAGTGTTCTAAACTGGTTATTTAGTGGTCTAAACTGGTTATTTAGTGGTCTAAACTGGTTATTTAGTGGTCTAAACTGGTTAATTAGTGGTCTAAACTGGTTAATTAGTGGTCTAAACTGGTTATTTAGTGGTCTAAACTGGTTAATTAGTGGTCTAAACTGGTTATTTAGTGTTCTATACTGGTTATTTAGTGGTCTAAACTGGTTAATTAGTGGTCTAAACTGGTTATTTAGTGATCTAAACTGGTTATTTAGTGTTCTAAACTGGTTATTTAGTGGTCTAAACTGTTTTTTTAGTGGTCTATACTGGTTATTTAGTGGTCTAAACTGGTTATTTAGTGGTCTATACTGGTTATTTAGTGGTCTAAACTGTTTTTTTAGTGGTCTAAACTGGTTATTTAGTGGTCTAAACTGGTTATTTAGTGGTCTTAACTGGTTATTTAGTGGTCTAAACTGGTTATTTAGTGGTCTAAACTGGTTATTTAGTGGTCTTAACTGGTTATTTAGTGGTCTAAACTGGTTATGCACAAAGCTGATCTGGAATCAGCCCTTTGACTTCACAGCGTAATGTGTTGCATTCATGTTTTTAGTTTAGTCAGCAGTCAGCGAAGTCACCAAGTATTTACGTATTATGTGAAGTGATTCTTTCAGTCGGTTGTTTCACCTTTTCAGACGTGCAATAAAAGTAAAAACAAGTATAAAAAGGATAAAATCTGCCTTAAGACCACCAAATAACCAGTTAAGACCACCACAACATAATTAAGGCCACCAATGCCCTCCTAAGACCATCATGACTGCAGTGTTGACCACCAAAGACCAGCAATAAATACGTTTAAGACATCAAAAACCCGGACTCTCTCAAATCCAGGTAGAGGATTAAAACCCCATTTAGAGCAACAACAACTCTGTTAAAAACGCTGCGTTCAGGTCCAAGAGCAGAGCGGTTCCATTGTGTGTTTGAGTGCAAACTAACGCACACTCAGTGAGAGAGCGACACGCCGTCCTGTCTCTGCTGTGACTCACTTCAGCTCGTCTGGTTTTAAACCGCGGACTAGTTTCAGTTCTTTGGTTCTTTGGTGTTCTTAAGGAGGGTTTGGTGGTCTACACTGGTTATTTGGTGTTCTTAAGGGGGGTTTGGTGGTCTACACTGGTTATTTGGTGTTCTTAAGGGGGGTTTGGTGGTCTACACTGGTTATTTGGTGTTCTTAAGGAGGGTTTGGTGGTCTACACTGGTACTTTGGTGTTCTTAAGGAGGGTTTGGTGGTCTACACTGGTACTTTGGTGTTCTTAAGGAGGTTTTGGTGGTCTAAACTGGTTATTTGGTGTTCTTAAGGGGGGTTTGGTGGTCTAAACTGGTTATTTGGTGTTCTTAAGGGGGGTTTGGTGGTTTACACTGGGACTTTGAGTTCCTTTCAGGGCACTTCCTCTAACTTTCTCTGCTTGTATCAACCAAAAGTTGCACAATTAGACATGAGGCACCTGCAGCAGCTTCACAGTGGAGACAGGCAACCCAACACACACAGACACACACACACACACACACACACACACACGTAACCAACGGCAACACGGCTCAAACACAACGCCACATAGGAAGTGAACCGACCTCGCTGGGTTCGTCCGTGCCGTTGGACCAGCAGGCGACGCCCACATCCGGGGAGACGGCGGACCAGCCGCTCTGCGTGCACTTCCTGCTGAGGTTACCTGAGACAGGAAGTCACAGGAGGCAAGACAGGAAGTCACAGGAGGCACAGGAGACAAGACTGTCATTGGCAGAGAGAGTATATGTGTATATATATATATATATATATATATATATATATATATATATATATATATATATATATATATATATATATATATTTATATATATATATATATATATATACATATACATGTATATATGTATATGTATAGATAAAAGCTAGATGATTATATATATAGTTATAATCATCTAGCTTTTTTCTGTATATATATATAATATATATATATTAATACACATATTAATATTTATACATATATATATTAATACATATATTAATATATACAAATATCTATATATATATATATATATTTAAATATATATATTTATTTATATATAGTATATTTATGAATACTTTATTAATACATATATATATATAATAATATCTATATATATTATTAAATATATATATATATATATGTATTTTTATATATATAGTATATATATTAATATATATGAATACTTTATTAATACATATATTAATATATGTATTAATATATATAATAAAAACATAAATATTAAATATAATATATATATATATATATTAAAGATTGTACTTTTTATTCCAGAACATGAGCTCATATGTTCTCACCGTTCTTTCCAAACAGGCGCAGGATGGGGGAGGGGCATGGGAGGGTCTTCACCTCGCCGAGCGCCGCCCACTGCCAACACGACACATTGTCCCACTCGCCGTGGCATCCTGGACACACACACACACACACACACACACACACATTTTAAGACGTAAAACCACTAAATTGTATTCTGAAACAATCGGTGCTGTAAATGTTATTCATCTTAAATATTTCATGTAAATTGGATTTAAGCAACACATCCCCAATTATTTTGCATATTAAATGAACGTGTCATTACATGTCCAGAGTAGAGGGAAGAGGGATTAAATACATGTAATATTCTTGGGTTTAAGGGTTTTGCAAGAAATGATGACAATATGTTTCTTTCTGCTTCATCGTTTTGGTTAAAACTGCAAAAAGAAATTCAGGAAGTTCTGCAAACTTTAATCTTCTTACAATTCAAAGGTTTCTGACTCAGAGCGGACGACCTCTGATGAGAATATCTGATGGTGGTTTGACCTTTAAGATACAGCGTGTGTGCACACACACTCACACACACACACACACACACACACACACACGCATGAAGACGTGAGAAAGAACCCAGAGTCCACAAGCTGCCGACGGCACAGATAAAAATTGTTTATCATCAACGCGGTGAAACACAGAGAAGCAGAGCACGTCATGTATGTGTGCATCTGTGTATTAGTATGTTTACGTGTATCTCTATCTGTGTGTGTGTGTGTGTGTGTGTGTGTGTGTGTGTGTGTGACTGAGAGGTCAGCTATGTAGAGAGAGGAGGGTGTGTCTGTGTTGCAACACACTCGCTATCAATCATTAAATTAACTTTGAAATACAGAGTCGTGAGGAAGTGCACACACACACACACACACACACACACCCACACACACACACACACCCACACACACCCACACCCACACGCTCACACACACGCACACACACTCACACACACACACTCACACGCTCACACATACACACAAACGCACACACACACACACACACACACACACACACACACACACACACACACACACACACACACACACACACACAACGCTTAAATGTCAGTTTTTTTGTTCCTGCAGAAGCCAAAACTCTGTCTCTCCAGCATTTATATCACTTTAGAGCTGATGGGGATTTCCAAACAATTCCTTCTGTGTGTGTGTGTGTGTGTGTGTGTGTGTGTGTGTGTGTGTGTGTGTGTGTGTGTGTGTGTGTGTGTGTGTGTGTGTGTGTGTACCTGTGCTGGCGGCCGGCTGTTGCTGCAGCAGCGTCCAGCACTCCCTCCTGGCTCTCTGCATCTCCCACTGGAACTGGCAGTGAGGAAACTTTCCATTAAGCTGTCGAGACGAGAGGAAATCAAATTATGAATATTATATAAATACATATTATGAATATTATATGAATACATATTATGAATATTATATAAAGAAATATTGTATAAAGAAATATTATATAAATACATATTATGAATATTATATGAATACATATTATGAATATTATATAAAGAAATATTGTATAAAGAAATATTATATAAATACATATTATGAATATTATATAAAGAAATATTGTATAAAGAAATATTATATAAATACATATTATGAATATTATATGAATACATATTATGAATATTATATAAAGAAATATTATATAAATACATATTATGAATATTATATGAATACATATTATGAATATTATATAAAGAAACATTATATAAATAAATATTATATGAATAGATATTATGAATATTATATAAATATTATGAATATTATATAAATAAATATTATATAAATACATATTATGAATATTATATAAATACATAATATGAATATTATATAAATACATATTATATAAATACATACTATGAATATTATATAAATAAATATTATATCAATACATATTATATGAATAAATATTATGAATATTATATCAATAAATATTGTATCGATACATATTATGAATATTATATCAATAAATATTATGAATAAATATGATATGAATGAATATTATATGAATAAATATTATGAATAAATATTATGAATACATATTATGAATACATATTATGAATATTATATCAATAAATATTATGAATAATATTATGAATAAATATTATGAATAAATATTATGAATACATATTATGAATATTATATCAATAAATATTATGAATATTATATGAATACATATGATGAATATTATCTCCGGGTCTCGCTGTATGAGGAACCCACAGCTTTCTGGACACGTTTTAGTTTTTGGATCACCTCCCAACACGCGTGTGCACGGTGGTGCGTTCAAGTACCCGCGTGGTGTGTGTGCAAAACACACACACCACGCAGGCGGAGGAGGAGATCATTTACGAGATGGACAGCTGGCTACGTGAAGCAACGCGGCTTCTTTTCTCAGAGCTCTTTGACTTTAATCTGAGAGAATCTCTCCAGTTTTCTTTCTTGAACTTTTGAGCGTTTTAGTATAGTAGTAGTTTTAGTATAGTAGTAGTTTTAGTATAGTAGTAGTTTTAGTATAGTAGTAGTTTTAGTATAGTAGTAGTTTTAGTTTAGTAGTAGTTTTAGTATAGTAGTAGTTTTAGTACAGTAGTAGTTTTAGTATAGTAGTAGTTTTAGTACAGTAGTAGTTTTAGTATAGTAGTAGTTTTAGTATAGTAGTAGTTTTAGTTTAGTAGTAGTTTTAGTATAGTAGTAGTTTTAGTACAGTAGTAGTTTTAGTATAGTAGTAGTTTTAGTACAGTAGTAGTTTTAGTATAGTAGTAGTTTTAGTACAGTAGTAGTTTTAGTATAGTAGTAGTTTTAGTATAGTAGTAGTTTTAGTATAGTAGTAGTTTTAGTTTAGTAGTAGTTTTAGTATAGTAGTAGTTTTAGTATAGTAGTAGTTTTAGTATAGTAGTAGTTTTAGTTTAGTAGTAGTTTTAGTATAGTAGTAGTTTTAGTACAGTAGTAGTTTTAGTATAGTAGTAGTTTTAGTACAGTAGTAGTTTTAGTATAGTAGTAGTTTTAGTATAGTAGTAGTTTTAGTTTAGTAGTAGTTTTAGTATAGTAGTAGTTTTAGTACAGTAGTAGTTTTAGTATAGTAGTAGTTTTAGTACAGTAGTAGTTTTAGTATAGTAGTAGTTTTAGTATAGTAGTAGTTTTAGTATAGTAGTAGTTTTAGTTTAGTAGTAGTTTTAGTACAGTAGTAGTTTTAGTACAGTAGTAGTTTTAGTATAGTAGTAGTTTTAGTATAGTAGTAGTTTTAGTATAGTAGTAGTTTTTGTATAGTAGTAGTTTTAGTACAGTAGTAGTTTTAGTACAGTAGTAGTTTTAGTATAGTAGTAGTTTTAGTATAGTAGTAGTTTTAGTATAGTAGTAGTTTTTGTATAGTAGTAGTTTTAGTATAGTAGTAGTTGTAGTATAGTAGTAGTTTTTGTATAGTAGTAGTTTTAGTACAGTAGTAGTTTTAGTATAGTAGTAGTTTTAGTATAGTAGTAGTTTTAGTATAGTAGTAGTTTTAGTATAGTAGTAGTTGTAGTATAGTAGTAGTTTTATTTTAGTAGTAGTTTTAGTTTTACGCTTCAGTCCCACAGGAAGTTCTGGTTTCACCTGCAGGGAGACTTTGAGAGTTTTTATCCCTTGTGGAGTTACCGCTTCTTTTGGTACGAGACGCAGAGTTGGAGTAGAATAGTTTGACTGTGTGTGTGTGTGTGTGTGTGTGTGTGTGTGTGTGTGTGTGTGTGTGTGTGTGTGTGTGTGTGTGTGTGTGTGTGTGGTCCGTTTACGTTGAGATTCACTGCCGCTCTCAGACATTTTTCAGACCTGTCAGTATGTTTATAACACACTGACAGGTCATCTGCAGCACACACACACACACACACACACACACACACACACACACACACACACACACGCACACACACACACACACACACACACACACACACACACATGTCGACCAATCAAACAGCTGTTGAGGCTTTTTTTAATTTATTCACTTATTGTAAAGAACAACACAAACAAAACACAAACAAAACACAAACAAAACACAAACAGGTAAACAACATGACGAAAAAGAGACTCAGGAGATCTGAAACTACGACATAACTCATCTGATGTGTTCAAGTGCTGGTGGGAATAGAGCCCACAAACACACGGAATAGAGCCCACAAACACACGGAATAGAGCCCACAAACACACGGATCAGAGCCCACAAACACACGGATCAGAGCCCACAAACACACGGATCAGAGCCCACAAACACACGGATCAGAGCCCACAAACACACGGATCAGAGCCCACAAACACACGGATCAGAGCCCACAAACACACGGATCAGAGCCCACAAACACACGGATCAGAGCCCACTCGTCTCGCTGTGCAGAGTAAAAACTACTATCTAGTAGTAGTACTAGCTAGTAGTACTAGCACTGTGTACTCAAACCAGATGACTCAGGAAACTCAGCTTTGAAGACATTTATTATTAACGGGTTTTAATGTTTTTAACGTTTATTCATGTTTATTAACGTTTATTAACGTTTTTAACAGTTATTAACGATTATTAACGTTTATTCATGTGTATGAACGTTGATTCCAGAGGTATGGACATCCTCAGACTGTGGAAGTCAAACTGAATCTATGAACACGTGCATCTCATCAGGGAAATCATATTTAACCATAATTGCAGTTTGAAAACCATAAAAAAACATGTTTCTGATCTGATTTTGATTTTAGGGAAACAGCTTCAGGTTTTCTATCCCAGCATGCATTGGGGGAGCGTATCCCAGCATGCCTTGGGGGAGCGTATCCCAGCATGCTTTGGGGGAGCGTATCCCAGCATGCATTGGGGGAGCGTATCCCAGCATGCATTGGGGGAGAGTATCCCAGCATGCATTGGGGGAGAGTATCCCAGCATGCATTGGGGGAGAGTTGGGGCACACAACGGTCAACAGCTGCACATTATGCACCGAATGTTATTGTTTCACGAGCGTTTGTTGCTTTATTTCAGTTTCTTGCTTTAAATCGATTATGTGTCGACTTCATGTTAAAAATATTTAACTTTTTAAGCACATCATCACAGTTTTCTCCGTCACGTCTTTTCACCAGCAGATCACTGATCGCAACAAAACGTTTTAGAGTTTCACGTTTTAAAAAAAAAACACATCGGCTGAATTATGGGATGTAAAATACGCAAAAAAAAATGAATGGAACAAGACACGTCCAACTTTAAATGAAACCAGGAAGGGAAAAGTTTGTAAAGGTTTTCTGCAAAACACAACGAACTCCTTTCTGTTATGTTCGTAAACGAGCTTCAAGATTCGGGTTTAAAAATAAGAAAACGGCATATTTGTTGTTATTATTATTATTTATTTTCTTAGTGAGTAAAATCACACGACGACGACTTTATTCTGGATGTTGAAGCTGATCATTATTATAATTATAGCAATAATTATATTCATACTAGAAACAAACTGGAGGTGCAGACGGTAAACACAGACCTAAACAACAACAACAACAACAACAACAACAACAACAACAACAACAGCCAAGAAGATAAATCTCAAACGTGATGAGAGATTTACACTGAAATCACTTTAATGACTGAAAGCAGCAAAGTGAGATTAGAAAAGTCGAAAGTTGAAGAAATCCTAAAGGAATACATCTTAAAATACACAAATATATCACAGATATGATGACATTAATACATTAATACATAAAGGGCTGTGTGACTCTTTTAGGAATATTGTGGCCTAATTATGACATGAACCCCATTAAATATTCTAAATATTTAGAGACACAAGGAACGAACTCCATAATACACATGTGTATCGCTGTAACTCCTATTGAAATAAGGATAACGCGGTTTTATTACAAGAATCACATGGATAATGGTAATAATAATCATACACTCGCCGTGTGGATGAAGCTGAAGCCGAGCAGGAGCAGAGCGAGCCGGTGCGTGAAGGCCATCCTGGTCTCATGTCCTCCGCTCACCTGGACGAGGCTCCCTGAACGCGCCTCACCTGAACGCGCCTCACCTGGACGCGCCTCACCTGAACGCGCCTCACCTGGACGCCACCAAACTGAACTCTGGGAAGCTTTATAGTTTTAGCGCGTGAAAGTCGGGTAGTTTCTCTCCTCTTCGGTGCGCAGCTTTGCGCGCGAGCCTCGCGGCTACACAAAGAGTTTTTACGAGTAGAAACAAACAAACAAACATCCCATAATGTCCACGCGGACTGGACTCGGTTCCGTTAGAAAGAAGGACCGGGACACTCCGGCGTGCGGAGCTAAAGGGGGGCGCTGCTCAGGTTCACTCTCAAACCAGCGCGCGCCCCCGCGTCACACCCGGGACATCCCGGACCAAGGCGCGCTCCCGCCGACCTGCAGGAGCCTCCAGAGTATAATAAGAAGCAGCAGCGACACCACGCGGCGGAAGTGAGAACTTCAACAAATAGATAATATGATATTATATTTGATAGATTATATTATATTAGATAGATTATATTACATTATATTAGATGGATTATATTACATTAGATTAGATATATTATATTATATAATCCTTTATTAGTCCCGCAGTGGGGACATTTGCAGGATTACAGCAGAAAACAGGTAAAGTGCTCACAGAGACCAATTAAAAAATAAAAACGTAGTAATATAAATAATAAATGGTAAAAAAAAGTAATAAAAGAGTAAAAGAATTGTAAAAAAAACTACAATACTTTTAATTGTAGTTTTAATATTTGTTCTGTCTGTGTATATATATATATATATATATATATATATATATATATATATATATATATATATATATATATATATATATATATATATATAACATATTGAAATATGTTCTAAAATAAAAACTTTGCTTAAACCAGATTTTTTTTTCAGGTCTAATCTTTATGAAATGTATGTAAAGATATAAGGACAACAATAATTCATAAAATGTAAAGCAGAACAAAAAATTGCACTTCATATTTTGATTTAAAATAATCAGTTATATATTTATTTCTATTTTGTTTATTTGATTCAAACATGATAAAAAAAAAGTGTTCAAGGAAAAGTTTCACCTCAAGTCACATGATACAAATAACAACAACATATAATAATAACTGAACCATAATCAAGACGAGTCACGTTTAGCCAATCAAAGCACTTTATTGCACTGTATAGTGTGACGGTGAGCCAACACAGCTCTTATAAAAGTGTCATTTCATCTTTTATCATGTGTACAAAACAAGTCACACACACTTGTACCGTACAAAATCAACACTATTTACACACACACACACACACACACACACACACACACACACACACACACACACACACACACACACACACACACACACACACACACAGGGACTGAATCTGCTACCAACAAACTGAGCGACTCTGATCATAAAGAACGACGTCATCATGTTTGAGACATTAAAGTCCCTTTAAGTAATAATTATAATAATAATAATTATAATAATATTATTTTAAAGCGATAACTTTAACTTTAAGTTTCACTGGTGAGATGAAAAATGAGGATTTGAAGGTGAAATAAGTCACTTTTCTGCATTAAAACATTTAATAGACGTTAAAGGCGTTTGAGTGGTGCGTTGCATTCGCTCACCTGTCCGTCTCTTTTTTTTCCAGTTTTAAATCACATTTCTTAAATAATATTTCTTGATTTTAGTGGTTTTTAAATGCACATTTTTTATTTTTTCTCGTGGACTAAATGTGCAACTCTGTGTTGCATAATGAATAATAATAATCAATAAATGCTAACATAAATAAAACCTGCTGAACAGAGAGGACCACAACTCCCATGATGCCGCGCTGCATCACCAAACTACGCCTGTTGTTATTGGTTTGATTTAGAGCCCCTAGTGGCAGAAAAGTACATATTTAAAATATGAAATCAACGTGTTGTTGTTGTTGTTGTTGTTGTTGTTTTCTGAGCCACTGAAAGACTTTGGATGCTGGAAAAAAATATATTTAAAAGTTTTTTTTTGTACTTTTCAGGTTTAAATTCTAAATGAAAAAGTTTCTTATTTGTTCTTCTGCTGCGTGAATCACAATAAAACCATGAAAACCATCCCTGTGACACACACACACACACACACACACACACACACACACACACACACACACACACACACACACACGGTGCAGGTGGAGAGCTGCATATAGGGGCTACTTTACCTCATGTGTGTTCGGTACCTCTCCATATAGATTATTATGTCTATGTACATTATTTATATTTTTTACAAACATCTGGCTGCCTCCGTTCTGATTTAAATTTAAACATGTTTTAGTTTGTTTGTTTGTTTGTTTGTTTGTTGTTGTTTTGATTGGACCAGTACAACACGATGACAGATACAGTCTATGGATCTCTTTTCTACTTTTACCTCAACGACCGACACAGTGTTTGTTCCCCGAAGGCTTCAGACCAACCGATCAATCAATCAATCAATCAATCAATCAATCAATTAACCAACCAATCAATCAACTGGCACGACACGACTTTAAAGAAAACAGACTTAACACACGCAGGTTCAGAAATACAGAACATCTGAATTCTGGGAAATAAATGAACAACAACGTAGAAATGCACGGCATGCTCGCTCACACACACGCTCTCATACACACACACACACGCTCACACACACGCTCTCATACACACACACACACGCTCACGCACACACACACACACACACACACACACACACACACACGCTCACGCAGGCTACATGTTGTAGGCCACGTAGATGGGGTCCAGCTGGTCCTGCAGGAAGCCGTCCCTCAGGTGCATGCGCTGCTTCTCGCCGCGGGAGTTGATGGGGATGACGCCGATGTCCGTCACCACGACGACGCCCACGATGAGGTAGTGCTCCTCCAGCACCGCCTTGGTCACCATGGGAACCAGGTCCAGGGCCTCCTGTTCGGAGCCCTCCAGCTCCACCACCACCACCAGCAGGTTGGTCCAGGGGAACACGGCGCTGAGGGGGGGGGGGGGTGGCTGTTAGTGGGCTGCTACCTGAGGGGGCGGGCCTTAAGGGGGCGGGGCTTACCACTCCATGATGCTCTTGTGGGCGCGGATCACCGACGTCTCGATGTCGATGGGATGGTACCTCATGCCCCTCAGCTCCATGGCCTCCTCCAGAGCGCCCACCACGAACAGAGCGTCATGTCTCTCTGAGGGGGGGAGAGAGGGAGGGGGGGGGGGGGGGGGGGAGGGGGGGAGAGAGAGACAGGGGGAGAAGCGGTCAAAAACATAATGCCAAAGAAAAGAAGATTAAAAAACAATGAGAACATGAGTTGAACATTAACAGCTGGAGTCAGAGCTAGAGCTAGCTAACAGCTGGAGTCAGAGCTAGCTACCAGCTGGAGTCAGAGCTAGCGCTAGCTAACAGCTGGAGTCAGAGCTAGAGCTAGCTAACAGCTGGAGTCAGAGCTAGCTACCAGCTGGAGTCAGAGCTAGCGCTAGCTAACAGCTGGAGTCAGAGCTAGCTAACAGCTGGAGTCAGAGCTAGAGCTAGCTAACAGCTGTAGTCAGAGCTAGAGCTAGCTAACAGCTGGAGTCAGAGCTAGCTACCAGCTGGAGTCAGAGCTAGCGCTAGCTAACAGCTGGAGTCAGAGCTAGCTAACAGCTGGAGTCAGAGCTAGCGCTAGCTAACAGCTGGAGTCAGAGCTAGAGATAGCTAACAGCTGTAGTCAGAGCTAGCGCTAGCTAACAGCTGGAGTCAGAGCTAGAGCTAGCTAACAGCTGGAGTCAGAGCTAGCGCTAGCTAACAGCTGGAGTCAGAGCTAGAGCTAGCTAACAGCTGGAGTCAGAGCTAGCGCTAGCTAACAGCTGGAGTCAGAGCTCACCTCCGTTGGCGTCGGTGAGCTCGGTGCGGCGCAGGAAGCCCAGGTATCCGGTTCTGGCCCAGACCGTCGCCGTGTCCCCGAAGCTCAGCCGAGAGCTGAAGTGGTCCGACTGCAGAACCTCCTCACCGTAGCCGCTGTAGTACCCACTGCCGTTATGAGAACTGTGCACCCAGATCTGAGGGGGCGGTATATCAATATATATATGTATATTAATATATATATATTCGTGTGTGTGTCTCATACTTTGATCAATAAAGACATACAGAAAGACAGGCAGGTAAAAGACAGATAGAGTGTAGATGGTTCAGACCTCTCCGAGGTGAGAGTCTCCCAGCGGCCCTTTGGTCTCTGGGTTGGCGATGATGACCCGAACTCCAGGGAGGATCTGAAGAAACAACAACAACAAACTGAAATCAGTCTCCATGTAAAACAAGAGATACGTTCAGATATTTTAATCAGTTTAGATCACATTTTTGACAGATCTTTTAATTTTTGGTTTAAATATTTAGTTGTTTAAATAAATACATAAATATTTTGTTGTTTGAAGAAATAAATATACATATAAACCAAGGTTACCCAATTCATTAAAAACAATATATGTATTTATTTATTTATACATATATACTGTATATATATATATATATTTGAGTAGGCAGGTTTCGGACCAGCATGCACTGGGGTATCGATATGAATTCTTTGTGCTTTTGTTGTTTGCTTGTTTTCTTCATAAATAGAACCGGAGCAACAAAGAAACGCTTGACGAGTCTTCCCACATACCCACAATGCATCAGCTAGGTTTGACTTTGATGGAGCTGTTCATCAGATCTGATAAAGGACCGGTGGACAGACGGCGTCCTCCCACACGCAGTGAGTCAACGTGACCGGCGGCTCGATCCCCGAGCTTCATGCACAGATTCACTGTATTTATTAATGGAGCTGTCACTCAGCGGCTCCTCGGCACAGGAAGTCTTTCAGCCTCGAGCTCCAAGTACTGAGCTTCTGCTACCGTTACAAGTCTGGAACCAGCAGTTATTATTACGACTTCAACCAGAATGAAGGAGAAGAAAATAAAGACCAAAGAAGTCTTTGACTCCCTATTGACTCTCTGACTCCCTACTAACTCACGATCTGACTCTCTGACTCCCTACTCACTCTCTGACTATCTCACTCTTTGACTCTGACTCTCTGACTCCACTTCAGTGCCTCTGAAGCGTTTTGATCACACAAAGTTTGTTTGAACGTCTTTGAGGCTTTTTGATGAAACTGGAAGATTCATGTTGAAAGTCTGTTTTTAAGAAGGAGGAGTTTGTTCTGGAGAGTTATCAGATAAGGAAGGACACCGGTTTGAAACCTTCCTGTATCAAATGATTGGTAAAATCATCGTCATCTTCATCGTCATCTTCATCGTCATCTTCGACCAGAGTGAGAGGGTTTTATTTGGGGGAGTTTTAAAATAAATATAATCGAGTGCATTGGAACCGGGAAAGAGAATCCAGGAGAAACATTTCAACGTTAACGTGACTCACCTTGCCAGACTCCATCAACGGCAGACTGTGAGGAGAACCTCTCTCCACCAGCCGGACCCTGCAAAACACACACACACACACACACACACACACACACACACACACACACACGTCAGGATTCTGTCCGGTGAGGAGGAGGAAGAGGATGAAGACGAGCGGGGTACCTGTCGTGACGCAGCGCTCTCATGTCCACGTACACGGTCGTGGGGTCCGGTCCCGACGTGCCCTGCAGCCAATCACAGCACAGACACGTGAGCATGTGACCAGACCATAACATACGGGGTCTGGTGTCACTTCATATTTATATATATATATAAACATAAGAAAAATATAAATAATTATGTAAGAAAAAGATATACCGTAAAAGTCGGGTTACGAGCCGCTACTACCTGCGGTCAGTGTCCCCGTTAGCTCCCCGCTGTAGCCAGCTGGGGCTCCTGCTAGCGCTGCGTTACTTCCCCGCTAACTTCCACTCGCTCTCCGAAAACCACCGAAGGTAGCGGCACCAGGCTCGACACCCGGCTTGGGCAGAGGGGACGCGGGCAGTAGCAGCAGCAGCGGCCGGTAGCTAACAGCAGCGCTAGCTAACAGCAGCGCTAGCTTGCTACAGCGGGGACACTGACCGGAGGTAGGAGCTTGTAACCCGACTTTTACGGTATATAAAAATATATTTGACATATTTCTTATTCATGAACATTATATTTAGAAAGTGAGGATGATGAAGGAGTGAGGAAGATGGAGAGGTCACCTGCAGGCAGATGGCCAGGTTGACCCTGCAGCCGAAGGCCGTGCTGACGGATCTCGGGTGGAGGCCCAGGTCCTTGAACAGCTTGGAGAAGGAGTGTGTGAGCGACATGCGGGGACGCTCCTCCGCCACCACCACGCAGGCCCGGACCCGGGACAGGTCCAGACCCCGAGCCTGAGACCAGAGAACACCACGTTATATATAGAGACCCGGAACAGGTCCAGACCCCGAGCCTGAGACCAGAGAACACCACGTTATATATAGAGACCCGGGACAGGTCCAGACCCCGAGCCTGAGACCAGAGAACACCACGTTAGAGATGTTTTCTATTGTTTGAGGGGTTTTACTTGTGAGGTCCAGACCCCGAGCCTGAGACCAGAGAACACCACGTTAGAGATGTTTTCTATTGTTTGAGGGGTTTTACTTGTGATATATATATATATATATATATATATATATATATATATATACATACATGTATATGTATATATATATATTTATTTATATATATATATATAAATTGATTTTGATTTATTTATAGATAAATAAACAAATATATATTTATAAATATATAAATAAATAATAATAATAAATAAAATAGAATATGCATAAATAATTGCAAAATACAACATTTAATGACAATTAATTTGTAAAAATATAAATAACATATATCTGCTGTTACGAGTGAAGACAGAGTGAGGTGGCTTTATGTTCTCTATATTGTGTGATGATCCTGTTTCATTAAAACAGCGTTGTGTTTTATTCTCCTTAAACAGTTTGAGGGTGAAACTCATGTCGGTTCAGTAAAGAACATCCTGCGTTCGACCTTCAGACGACCTTTAACGACAGATAATGACTCAAATGAACTCTGCTGACCAATCAGAGGCGAGTCCTCTGGCGTCAGCAGACAGTCACAGTTCATTAGTTCATTAATTTGTTAGTGTGCGGCCGCCGGCTGACGCAGCGGCACAACTGCTTCTGACCAGTGACCAGAGGAGAGGAGAGAGGAGAGAGGAGAGGTCACATGACCCACATGCGGCCTCTGACCTTGAGCGCCTCTGTCTGCAGCCCCAGCCCCTTGGTGCAGAGCTCCATGACGCTGTAGGAGCAGAAGGTGTCTCTGACCCGCAGCTGGCTGACGGCCAGCAGCCACAGCGCCGGGTTGGACTCCAGCTCCACCGGCGGGATGAGGATGGACTGGTGGCCCGAGTACACGCTGCAGAGACACACACACACACACACACACACACACACACACACACAGGTGTGAGGATGAGGATGGACTGGTGGCCCGAGTACACGCTGCAGAGACACACACACACACACACACACACACAGGTGTGAGGATGAGGATGGACTGGTGGCTGGTGCAGAGACACGGGACTTTTCAATGACTTTTACCCAAATGTCCATCACAAACATTTAGTGAAATCTGGGAGTAAACAGTAAAAAGTGAGTAAATGTAGTATTTAAACTAACAATGAGAATACAAAGCATACAGTAAACCTTAAATGACACAAATGAATGAGACAATAGTTTGATTAAAAGAATAAACATTTATATAGATGCCTGTATGTATGCCTGCTTATATTTTGAGTCTCTTTTAAAAGCATATTCATTATTTCAAACTCAGCCTAAATGAACGACATGAACACATGAATATAACACATTTACATGACTTTTAGGATTTTTTTTTTTTTTTTCAAAGACTTTTCCAGGCCTGGAAATAACCATTTTAAAATTACATGACTTTTCCAGGTTTTCCATGACCGTAAGAACCCTGGTCTAATGAAAGGTGGGCTGCATTGTGGGACATGTAGGATCCAGTATTTTTGGAGTCTGACCAGAAACAAGTCAGGATGCCTCTCTGTAATAACTTTATTGACGACAATATGACTCATGAGGAGTTTTCTCCTGATGGAAACATCGTTTCTCTTTAGCTGCTGCAGAGAAACAAAGAGATTAAACTCAAGCATCAGATTATAAGTGAAACATTGAACACTACATTTGTTTAGTTTCCCAGACACCGACCTGCAGAGGCACCAGAGGACGAAGCCGAGGCCGCAGTACGGGTCGAGGCAGATGGCGACCTCTCTGGACGGGTACAGCTCACACTGCAGCTTCACCGACCGGCAGAAGGCTCCAACGGCATTGTGGGACGTCTGGAGAGACACAGACACTTAAAAACACTTCAAACGTCTGTGTGTGTGTGTGTGTCTGCGTGTGCGTGTGTGTGTGCGTGGGTGTGTGTGTGACTCAGGACTAACTGACCTGGACTCCGGCCAGCATGCCGGTCGTGGACACGCTGAAGTCCAGATAAGCCAGACCGTCGGGGTTGGTGGGCTTAAAGAGAGCTGGAGGCTTCTTCTTTGGCAGGTCATCTGCAGCACACACACACACACACACACACACACACACACACACACACACAGGTTGCCGGTGAGAGAACGTTGATGTAAAACCTGCACCTGTGGAGGTCAAAGGTCAAGGTCGTACCCGTGTCGAGGACCGGCGGCCAGTTCCGGATGTCCACGGTGGCCGTGGCCTCTTTGGAGCGCAGCAGCTTGCAGATGACGGCCGTGGTCATCACGCAGGCCGAGTGGCTGACCTGCAGCAGAACATGGAGTAGGATATATAATATAATATAGTATACGCCTTTATTGATCCCAATAAATAATTATGGACAAATAGAGAAGTCAGAAGAAGTCATAAGTTAAAGGTTAGCAGCAGCAAAGGTCTCATAAACATGAACTCAGAACACAGTCCTGACCTCCACGATCATCTTGACGGTGGGCAGCGTGGTGGAGATGTTCTGAGGGTGAGGCGGTCGCACCGTGATGGGAACGCAGCCGGCGTACAGGGAGCCGTAGAATGCTGCAATCAGGTCAATACCTGCACACACACACACACACACACACACACACACACACACACAGTGTGAGGACCGGCTGGGCCTGGTTGGTGGGGTAAGAAGCCGTCCCCTCTCTCACCTGGTGGGTAGACCAGAGCCACGTGGTCTCCCTCCTGCAGACCGGCTCTCTCCATCAGCAGCGCCGCCACTCGCTCTGCCCTCTTGTGCAGCTGCAGGCAGGTGAGGGAGCTGGACACCGCCCCCTGCAGGACGGGAGGGAGGGGACGTTAGCATCGGATGCGCGACTTGAAATATTTAAACTCAAGCAAAAACTATATATATTTATTTATATATATATACATACATATACACACATATAAATAAAAAAAAAAAAATAAAAAAATATATATATATATATATATATATATATATATATATATATATATATATATATATATATACGTATATGTATATATATATATATATATATGTATGTATAAATATGCGTATAAATATATACATAAATATACTAAAAATACATATATATATATAAATATATATGTGTATGAATATATAAATAAATATATTTATTTATAAATATATATATATATATAAATATAAATACATATGTAACTAAATATATATATATAAATATCTATATATAAATAAATATATAAAAATATATATGTATAAATAAATATATATAAAAATACATCTTTATGAATATATATATTGATATATATATATATATATATAAAAATATATATGTATAAATAAATATATATAAAAATACATCTTTATGAATATATATATTGATATATATATATATATATATATATATATATATATATATAAATGAATACATCTATCTATAAATATATAAATATATATATGTATATATCCATATGTACACACACATATGCAGTGCTGTAATGAGTCACTGACCCGGGAGCTGAGCAGCGTGTAGAGGACGTGGTCCGGTGT
>NC_136606.1:2105102-2120102 GCF_910589615.1 Taurulus bubalis
TCTCCTTCCTTCCCTCCTCTCTCCTCTCCTCTCCTCTCTGCTCTCCTCCTCCTCCCTCCTCTCTCCTTCCTTCCCTCCCCTCTCCTCTCCTCTCTGCTCCCCTCCTCTCCTCCTCTCTCTCCTCCTCACCGTCAGGATGCCGTTCCACAGGCCCACGTCCTTCTTGAAGTCCAGAACGTTCACGATGGTCTCAGCTGCAGACGGAGAACGAGAAGAAGACAGGAGACAGGAGAGAGGAGAGAGGAGAGAGGGGACAGGAGAGAGGAGTCAGGAGCGAGGAGACAGGAGAGAGGAGACAAGAGACAGGGTTACATCACGAAAACGCTGAGCTGGAGGCTGTGAATACAGTTCACAGCCTCCAGCTCAGCGTGCATGTGCGTGTGTGCGTGTGTGTGTGTGTGTGTGTGTGTGTGTGTGTGTGTGTGTGTGCATACCCTCGGTGTAGCTGCAGCTCTGGGTCAGAGCCTGGCAGTGTGTGAGCAGAGCGATCCTCGTCACCGTGACTCCCAACACGCTGCCGTCCTTACAGGTTTTATACTGAGGAGAGAACGCATTAAATACATATAAACACATATAAATACACATAAATATATATTGTGGAGGGTCAAGTGTTACCAAAGTAGGAATTACAATATATTGAAGCTCCGCATGTTGTATGTATTAAACTATTCACATGTCTCCAGCCTCTCCTCTGTGTTCACTTCCTGATTTGTGGTCACATGACTGTTGGTCTCAGATGAATCAATCATGACGTCATAGTTTCACTACAGAACACGTCGGTGTGTGTGTGTGTGTGTGTGTGTGTGTGTGTGTGTGTGTGTGTGTGTGTGCTCACCTCTATGTAAGCGGTGTCGTTGTTGGCGTCTTTGATGTGAGGGAACCAGTCTCTGGGAGGTTTGGAGAGATGCTTCGACTCCGTCACGAACCACAGCAGCTTGGGCCAACCTACAGAGACAGAGACACTTTATAATAATAATAATAATAATAATAATTCAAACTTATATAGCGCTTTACTAGATACTCAAAGACGCTTTACACTGGGGATAATAAAATATGAATTAAGAGACATTTCACTCAAAATAATTAGAGAAAATGTCGTGCTTTTTACTCTACTACATCTCAGAGGTACATGTTGTACTTTTACTGCACTACATCTCAGAGGTACATATTGTACTTTTACTGTACTACATCTCAGAGGTACATGTTGTACTTTTACTGCACTACATCTCAGAGGTACATGTTGTACTTTTACTGTACTACATCTCAGAGGTACATGTTGTACTTTTACTGCACTACATCTCAGAGGTACATGTTGTACTTTTACTGTACTACATCTCAGAGGTACATGTTGTACTTTTACTGCACTACATCTCAGAGGTACATGTTGTACTTTTACTGCACTACATCTCAGAGGTACATGTTGTACTTTTACTGCACTACATCTCAGAGGTACATGTTGTACTTTTACTGCACTACATCTCAGAGGTACATGTTGTACTTTTACTGTACTACATCTCAGAGGTACATGTTGTACTTTTACTGCACTACATCTCAGAGGTACATGTTGTACTTTTACTGCACTACATCTCAGAGGTACATGTTGTACTTTTACTGCACTACATCTCAGAGGTACATGTTTTACTGTACTACATCTCAGAGGTACATGTTGTACTTTTACTGCACTACATCTCAGAGGTACATGTTGTACTTTTACTCTACTACATCTCAGAGGTACATGTTGTACTTTTACTCTACTACATCTCAGAGGTACATGTTGTACTTTTACTGTACTACATCTCAGAGGTACATGTTGTACTTTTACTGTACTACATCTCAGAGGTACATGTTGTACTTTTACTCTACTACATCTCAGAGGTACATGTTGTACTTTTACTGCACTACATCTCAGAGGTACATGTTGTACTTTTACTGTACTACATCTCAGAGGTACATGTTGTACTTCTCCCTGACCCCCCTCAGAGAAACCTCCCCGCTCACCTTTGAACTGAGGGATCTCCCCTGTGGCGCTCTTAGGGAGTCCCTTGTGACAGGCGTCACTGGTCAGCGCCACGGTGACGCCACAGCTGCCCAGCAGGAACCCAATCTGCTGACTGCCGGCATCCTATTGGACGATACAGGAAGGGGGAGGGGCCGACAAAGATAAGCTCACGGTCATCCTTAGTGTTAATGAAGTGTAATAAAGAGCTCAGAGCGTGTTAGGAAGTTAGTTCTCTGTTAGCGGTGCTGCTAACGTTACTAGCTCTCCTCCTGTTGGTCTAAACACTGATTGGTTGTTTACAAAGTCACATGGATACTGGAGGATAAAACTGTGTTTCCTCCGTGATGGTTAGCAGCAGCTATAGATCAGCTACAGAGCGTTTGATTCGTTGAGCGGCACAGCCAGGTGACTCTGTCAAGGTTAAAATGCATTTCGGTGGGATTCATTGAGTACCTTGCGACTCAGCGGGACCTCGATGGGAACAGGGACCACCTCGGCCAGCAGACAGCCGTAGAAGGCCACCATGAAGGCCACGGGGTCGTTGTTAGGAAACACCAACGCCACCTGGGAGAGAGAGGGGGGAGACAAACCGGGTCAGAGAGAGTTTTTTTAAGGAAATTAAACAACACAGTTTAATAAATTAAATAACGTGGACAAACAAGTAAAAACGCTGCTGAGAGAGACACAATGTGGGAGGAGTCAGAGTCAGTGTGGGGGAGGAGTCAGAGTCAGCCTGGGGGAGGAGTCACACTCACCCGATCGCCCGGTCGGACCATTGGCTCCTGTTTGCTTCCCAGTTTGTGGAGGATGTTGTACGCAAGTTTGATGCTGCGAGACCACAGCTTTCCTGAAGGGAGCAGGACGCAGGAGACAAGGAAGGAGGGAGCGAAGGAGGGAGGGAGGGAAAGAAGGGAGGAGGAGAAAGAGAGTGGTGGAGCAAGAGAGAAAGGGAGAGACAGAGACAGGGAGGGAGAGAGAGGGAAGGAGGAGAGAAAGAGAGGAAGGGAGAAGAGAGAGAAGAAAGGAAAGGAGGAGAGAAAGAGAGGAAGGGAGAAGAGAGGGAAGAAAGGAAAGGAAGAGAGAAAGAGAGGAAGGGAGAAGAGAGGGAAGAAAGGAAAGGAGGAGAGAAAGAGAGGAAGGGAGAAGAGAGGGAAGAAAGGAAAGGAGGAGAGAAAGAGAGGAAGGGAGAAGAGAGGGAAGAAAGGAAAGGAGGAGAGAAAGAGAGGAAGGGAGAAGAGAGGGAAGAAAGGAAAGGAGGACGAGAGAAAGAGAGGAAGGGAGAAGAGAGGGAAGAAAGGAAAGGAGGAGAGAAAGAGAGGAAGGGAGAAGAGAGGGAAGAAAGGAAAGGAGGAGAGAAAGAGAGGAAGGGAGAAGAGAGGGAAGAAAGGAAAGGAGGAGAGAAAGAGAGGAAGGGAGAAGAGAGGGAAGAAAGGAAAGGAAGAGAGAAAGAGAGGAAGGGAGAAGAGAGGGAAGAAAGGAAAGGAGGAGAGAAAGAGAGAGAGGCAGAGAGAGAGGAAAAAAGGGAGAGACAGAGAGAGAGAGAGAGAGAGAGAGAGGAAAGGAGAGAGAGACAGAGAGAGAGTGAGAGAAGAAAGGAAAGGAGGAGAGGCAGAGAGGGGAAAGGAGTGAGAGTGAGAGACAGAGAGAGAGAAACGTTGACATTGTTTATTCCAGTGAGATCAGCAGAATGAGAGTCGATCAATGAGGTGACCGGTGGATCCGGTGGATCCGGTGGATCCTCACCGTATGTGAGCACGTAGAGCGGCTTCCCCGCCGTGTCCAGGCCGGTGAGGCAGGGCGCTTTGGGGGAGATGGTCCCCCAGCGCTGCAGCGCCGCCTCCAGGGACGGCGGCCAGTTGGTGACCACGCCGAGCGGCTCGCCCTGAACCGCCATCATCTCCGCCCCCTCCGGCCGCGGCTGGTTGGGGTCCGGCTGCTGGACTGGAGGCGAGGAGACGGACAGCGCCGTCAGCTCTCGCAGATGCATGAACACTTTCCCTTTTAACGCTTGAGGTTTCACACGAAGAGCCTCGGGGCAACAAAACCTGCCGCACGGCTAAACTGTTTCACACCACCAGACTCCATTGATCAAAACAGTGGTGTGACCTCCCAGAACACTACTGCTGTGACTTTGGTGCAAAGTTAAATCACTGTTTTCGTCAATGGAGTCTGGTGCTTCAGCTCCCCATCAGAAAGGTAAAGAGGTGAAAATATTCTAAATATAACAATCACTTAAACTGATTATTTTAGGAGTCTGAAATACATCCTCAGTGGTACTTCTCCTGTAATACCGTAAAATGTGGGTTATAAGGCGCACCCTTTTATAATCATAAAGCATCTACTAAATTTAAAGAAAAAGTTGTATTTAATCATAAACAAGCCGCGGGTGCTGCTGCTACCGCTGCGTCCCCGCTGCCCGAGTCGGCGTCGAGCTGGTCCCGCTACCTTCGGTGGTTGTCGGGGGGCTAGCTAGCGCTGACAACACCGTTGTTTACTTGAGCTCAAACAGTGCAGGGCAGCAGCTGCTAGAAAGCGCTCGCGAGCAGCCAAACTCCCTGCTGTCCTGCTAGCCCCGCGGCGCCTCTCACCCCGTCAGCCGGCTTGGCTCTCCGCCGGCAGCGAGCGCGAGCTAGCCTCTCCCACCACCTCCACAGCAGAGGGTTAAAGTGGAGGTGGTGGGAGAGGCTAGCTTGCGTTGCTAGCTCGCGTTGCTAGCTCGCGAGTTAGCGCAGACCTGTTTTCCATCGCGCGTCCTTGGGTGAGCGTGGTGGCGTCGTCGGTGGGTGGATTTTGTCCACAAATCAGCCGCACCGATATTTAAGCCGCACGGGTCAAAGTTGATAAGAAAATATTTAAAAAGTAGCCAGATTTTACGGTAATACACTGCAGTAATACACAAAATGCAGACAGACAGAATCAAAGACGGTCTCTAACCCTCCAGAAGTTCATCAAAGTCATCGACAAAGAACTCCCTCAGCGGAGGTCTGCGCGGCTGCTTCAGCGTGTTCACAAGCTGCTGGATTTTAGCGGAGACGCGACTGCTGACTGGAACACCTGCAAGAACCACGCACACACACACATTGGCACCTTGAGGACAACCGGCTGGTATTTGTGTCGTGCGTCTGCACCGAGAGAGAAGGTCACGGCAAACTGTGTCAAGGTCAAATGTGGACCCGGCTTCTAACGGCATGATTGTGAAGCACGCTGAAAAAGAACAGGTCAAATCAAATGAAATAAAAGTTTTTTTTTAAAGACGCGGCGGTCCAAATCTGAGCTCGCTCTCTGCTGTGTTGTTGTTGTTGTTGTCGTTGTTGTTGTGTTTTTCTCCCCGGACTCTTACCGTCGCCCGTCTCCATGCGCTCGGCGTTGCCGTACTTCTGCGTGTTCCTGGCGATGGTGCCCATGTTGGCCATGTGGTGGCGCTCTGCGCGAGAGTGGGTGGAGTCCGACGAGTAGCCCGTCACGTCCGGGGGGGCCGAGTGGTTCTCTGGAGGGAATCGAGCCGACGACAACGTGTCAATAACAGACGTGTTTGTTTATCATACTTGTTTGTACATTTTCATGTTTTTTTTTCTGACACAAACAATACCGGTTTCAAAATAAAACTTCCTGTCCGGCCTGAAGCCGCTTTTAGTTTCCATAGAAAATCAACTGTTTTCATTTATTATGTATTTTATACATTTTCTGTTGTATTTACTTGTGTATGATTTTTAAATCATTAAATCATTTAAATCATTTAATTAAATAATTTCAAAATATATTACATAATATATTGTCTTTTCAAAAAAAAGAATATATTTACAAAAATCTTTAAATTAAATAAAGTAATATGTAATTAAATAGAAAAATGTAATTAAATACAAAAGAATTATAAAAATAAATAAATGCAAGTTAAGTCAAATTAAATGTTTCAATTAAATTAAATATAGTAAAATAAAACTCAACATTTCAAAACAATCAAAAGATTCAACATTTAACAGATGAATAAGAGCCGGAAACTATTTTTTTAAATGAGAAATAATATATAATTTAATTAATTAATTAACATTTTAATATATATCTTTAAGTGATTAAAGGCATAAACGGTCATTTGAAAAAAGCATGTGGGACTTTTAACGTCCTAAAATCAATTAGTGTCACGTTCACTTTGTTAAATATAATATATATATATATATATATATATATATATATATATATATATATATATTTATTGATATTAAAGACATACCGTCCGACTCCAGCGGCGGAGGCCACAGCATGTCGGACCCAAACTCACAGGAGCGTCGCAGAGATCCTCCGTTCTCCGCGACGCTCAGCGCTCCCTTCCTCTTCAGGGACAGGTGGCCGATACCTGGAGACACACACACACACACACACACACACACACACACACACACACACACACACACACACACACACACACACACACACACACACAAACACACACACACCACATTCAGTTGTTTTAAGGTGAATTTGTCTTGTTTGATAATAAGTAAAAAGCTTTTGCAGGAAAAAAAATACAGTACAGCTTCTCTAAAGGGTTACATTAAAATTAATAGAATAAATATAAATATTTTTAGGAGCCACATCCATTTAACAACAGGTGCTCTTATTGTGTCGGGGCCGCACTTCCTCTCACCGTGGTGCGACTGCGACAGGTGGCTCTGCTGGTGGTGCAGCTGGCCCAGGTGTGTGTGTCCCAGGTGTGTGTGCGCCAGGTGCGAGATGTGCGCGTGCGCCAGCGAGTCGGCCAGCCGCCCGGCGTTGCCGCTGCCGCCGCTCTGCGTGGACGAGGACGAGGACGAGGTGGAGCCCAGGTGGGCGGGGCCCAGGTGTGACGGGCGGCTCATCCAGTGCTCCATGACGGACATGTCGTCACCGGGTCTCGCCTCCTCCTCCGAGCCCGACGACGAGTCCGAGCACAGGGGCGACAGTCCTGAGAGGGCAGCAGGAAACCAGCGTTAATGACAACAACAACAACTTTATTTATAAAGATTTTACAAAGAGCGTTGACAAAACTAAGCAAAGTAAAGTACAATTTAAACCCAGATAAAACATTACAATAGATGAAACAATAAAATAAATGAATACCATAGGGGTCAAGTGAATATAAAAATGTAATATTTAAATTAAATACTTTTACTACTTATTTAATACTTATTAAATGAAGTAAAGCAAAATGTATTATTGTTTTTACAAAAGAAATGTACAACATTTTAAAATATATTGTTTTAACAAAAAAATACAATTTACAATTTATAAAGTAAAATAAAATGTAATATTTAAATTAAATAAAGTAAATTAAAATGTAATTAAGTATAAAAGAATGATAAATAAATATGATAAAAATGATATCTTTTAATACATAAAAGATAAGTCAAATAAAATATTTAAATTAACTTAAATATATTAAATACAATATTTAAATAAAATATAGTAAAAATAAAATATAGTAAATAAAGCATGTAAATTAAATAATGTAAAGCAAAATTAAAAAATATATATAATTCAAAAATATATTGTTTTTACAAAAAATTATATAAGGTATTATATAAGGTAAAAGAAAATGTAATATTGAAATCAAACAAAGTAAAGTGGAATGTAATTAAATATAAAAATGTTATTAAATATAAAAGAATTACAAAAAATAAATAAATAAAAGTGCATTTATTAAATATATTAAAATAAAACGCAGATATTCAACATTTAAGAAACCAAACGTCGTGGAAAGATTTGTTTTCTTTGATTAGACGTCAGCTCCACTTTTTCTCAAAAAGTTTAAAAGTGAATTACCGCTGAGGGAAATGATTAAACCTCCTTCATTAAAACCCATCAACACATCAGCCGTGATATTATAGTTATGTTCAGCGTATGAGCTCATATTGGAGGGAAAGGTCGACTCCTCTCGTCGCCACAGACACATTTAACATAATCAGTCGCTTTTTCCTGCCTGGGCAGATTCTCTGGGGTCATATTAAAAATTAAAATCGGATAATAATTGTGTTTTTTATAGCTTATGTGTGTACGGGGTGTGTGTCTAAATGTGTGTACAGGTGTGTGTCCAGTGTGTGTCCAGTGTGTGTCCAGGTGTGTGTCCCGTGTGTGTCCAGTGTGTGTCCTGTGTGTGTCCAGTGTGTGTCCAGTGTGTGTCCAGGTGTGTGTCCCGTGTGTGTCCCGTGTGTGTCCAGTGTGTGTCCCGTGTGTGTCCAGTGTGTGTCCAGTGTGTGTCCAATGTGTGTCCCGTGTGTGTCCAGTGTGTGTCCAGGTGTGTGTCCCGTGTGTGTCCCGTGTGTGTCCTGTGTGTCCTGTGTGGGTCCAGGTGTGTGTCCCGTGTGTGTCAAGTGTGTGTCTAGTGTGTGTCCAGGTGTGTGTCCAGTGTGTGTCCCGTGTGTGTCCAGTGTGTGTCCAGTGTGTGTCCTGTGTGTGTCAAGTGTGTGTCCCGTGTGTGTCCCGTGTGTGTCCAGTGTGTCCAGTGTGTGTCCAGTGTGTGTCCCGTGTGTGTCCAGTGTGTCCAGTGTGTGTCCAGTGTGTGTCCAGTGTGTGTCCCGTGTGTGTCCCGTGTGTGTCCAGTGTGTGTCCAGGTGTGTGTCCCGTGTGTGTCCAGTGTGTGTCCCGTGTGTGTCCCGTGTGTGTCCAGTGTGTGTCCCGTGTGTCCCGTGTGTGTCCCGTGTGTGTCCAGTGTGTGTCCAGGTGTGTGTCCCGTGTGTGTCCCGTGTGTGTCCAGTGTGTGTCCCGTGTGTGTCCAGTGTGTGTCCAGTGTGTGTCCAATGTGTGTCCCGTGTGTGTCCAGTGTGTGTCCAGGTGTGTGTCCCGTGTGTGTCCCGTGTGTGTCCTGTGTGTCCTGTGTGGGTCCAGGTGTGTGTCCCGTGTGTGTCAAGTGTGTGTCTAGTGTGTGTCCAGGTGTGTGTCCAGTGTGTGTCCCGTGTGTGTCCAGTGTGTGTCCAGTGTGTGTCCTGTGTGTGTCAAGTGTGTGTCCCGTGTGTGTCCCGTGTGTGTCCAGTGTGTCCAGTGTGTGTCCAGTGTGTGTCCCGTGTGTGTCCAGTGTGTCCAGTGTGTGTCCAGTGTGTGTCCAGTGTGTGTCCCGTGTGTGTCCCGTGTGTGTCCAGTGTGTGTCCAGGTGTGTGTCCCGTGTGTGTCCAGTGTGTGTCCCGTGTGTGTCCCGTGTGTGTCCAGTGTGTGTCCCGTGTGTCCCGTGTGTGTCCCGTGTGTGTCCAGTGTGTGTCCAGTGTGTCCCGTGTGTGTCCAGTGTGTGTCCCGTGTGCGTCCAGTGTGTGTCCAGTGTGTCCCGTGTGTGTCCCGTGTGTGTCCAGTGTGTGTCCAGTGTGTCCCGTGTGTGTCCCGTGTGTGTCCCGTGTGTGTCCAGTGTGTGTCCAGTGTGTCCCGTGTGTGTCCAGTGTGTGTCCCGTGTGTGTCCAGTGTGTGTCCCGTGTGTGTCCAGTGTGTGTCCAGTGTGTCCCGTGTGTGTCCCGTGTGTGTCCCGTGTGTGTCCAGTGTGTGTCCAGTGTGTCCCGTGTGTGTCCAGTGTGTGTCCAGTGTGTGTCCCGTGTGTGTCCAGTGTGTGTCCAGTGTGTCCCGTGTGTGTCCAGTGTGTGTCCAGTGTGTCCCGTGTGTGTCCCGTGTGTGTCCAGTGTGTGTCCAGTGTGTCCCGTGTGTGTCCCGTGTGTGTCCAGTGTGTCCCGTGTGTGTCCCGTGTGTGTCCCGTGTGTGTCCCGTGTGTGTCCAGTGTGTCCAGTGTGTGTCCAGTGTGTGTCCAGTGTGTGTCCCGTGTGTGTCCAGTGTGTCCCGTGTGTGTCCCGTGTGTGTCCCGTGTGTGTCCAGTGTGTGTCCAGTGTGTCCCGTGTGTGTCCCGTGTGTGTCCCGTGTGTGTCCCGTGTGTGTCCTGTGTGTGTCCTGTGTGTGTCCTGTGTGTGTCCAGTGTGTGTCCAGTGTGTGTCCCGTGTGTGTCCCGTGTGTGTCCAGTGTGTGTCCAGTGTGTGTCCCGTGTGTGTCCCGTGTGTGTCCAGTGTGTGTCGTGTGTGTCCCGTGTGTGTCCAGTGTGTGTCCAGTGTGTGTCCAGGTGTGTGTCCCGTGTGTGTCCCGTGTGTGTCCAGTGTGTGTCCCGTGTGTGTCCAGTGTGTGTCCAGTGTGTGTCCAATGTGTGTCCCGTGTGTGTCCAGTGTGTGTCCAGGTGTGTGTCCCGTGTGTGTCCCGTGTGTGTCCTGTGTGTCCTGTGTGGGTCCAGGTGTGTGTCCCGTGTGTGTCAAGTGTGTGTCTAGTGTGTGTCCAGGTGTGTGTCCAGTGTGTGTCCCGTGTGTGTCCAGTGTGTGTCCAGTGTGTGTCCTGTGTGTGTCAAGTGTGTGTCCCGTGTGTGTCCCGTGTGTGTCCAGTGTGTCCAGTGTGTGTCCAGTGTGTGTCCCGTGTGTGTCCAGTGTGTCCAGTGTGTGTCCAGTGTGTGTCCAGTGTGTGTCCCGTGTGTGTCCCGTGTGTGTCCAGTGTGTGTCCAGGTGTGTGTCCCGTGTGTGTCCAGTGTGTGTCCCGTGTGTGTCCCGTGTGTGTCCAGTGTGTGTCCCGTGTGTCCCGTGTGTGTCCCGTGTGTGTCCAGTGTGTGTCCAGGTGTGTGTCCCGTGTGTGTCCCGTGTGTGTCCAGTGTGTGTCCCGTGTGTGTCCAGTGTGTGTCCAGTGTGTGTCCAATGTGTGTCCCGTGTGTGTCCAGTGTGTGTCCAGGTGTGTGTCCCGTGTGTGTCCCGTGTGTGTCCTGTGTGTCCTGTGTGGGTCCAGGTGTGTGTCCCGTGTGTGTCAAGTGTGTGTCTAGTGTGTGTCCAGGTGTGTGTCCAGTGTGTGTCCCGTGTGTGTCCAGTGTGTGTCCAGTGTGTGTCCCGTGTGTGTCCAGTGTGTCCAGTGTGTGTCCAGTGTGTGTCCAGTGTGTGTCCCGTGTGTGTCCCGTGTGTGTCCAGTGTGTGTCCAGGTGTGTGTCCCGTGTGTGTCCAGTGTGTGTCCCGTGTGTGTCCCGTGTGTGTCCAGTGTGTGTCCCGTGTGTCCCGTGTGTGTCCCGTGTGTGTCCAGTGTGTGTCCAGGTGTGTGTCCCGTGTGTGTCCCGTGTGTGTCCAGTGTGTGTCCCGTGTGTGTCCAGTGTGTGTCCAGTGTGTGTCCAATGTGTGTCCCGTGTGTGTCCAGTGTGTGTCCAGGTGTGTGTCCCGTGTGTGTCCCGTGTGTGTCCTGTGTGTCCTGTGTGGGTCCAGGTGTGTGTCCCGTGTGTGTCAAGTGTGTGTCTAGTGTGTGTCCAGGTGTGTGTCCAGTGTGTGTCCCGTGTGTGTCCAGTGTGTGTCCAGTGTGTGTCCTGTGTGTGTCAAGTGTGTGTCCCGTGTGTGTCCCGTGTGTGTCCAGTGTGTCCAGTGTGTGTCCAGTGTGTGTCCCGTGTGTGTCCAGTGTGTCCAGTGTGTGTCCAGTGTGTGTCCAGTGTGTGTCCCGTGTGTGTCCCGTGTGTGTCCAGTGTGTGTCCAGGTGTGTGTCCCGTGTGTGTCCAGTGTGTGTCCCGTGTGTGTCCCGTGTGTGTCCAGTGTGTGTCCCGTGTGTCCCGTGTGTGTCCCGTGTGTGTCCAGTGTGTGTCCAGTGTGTCCCGTGTGTGTCCAGTGTGTGTCCCGTGTGCGTCCAGTGTGTGTCCAGTGTGTCCCGTGTGTGTCCCGTGTGTGTCCAGTGTGTGTCCAGTGTGTCCCGTGTGTGTCCCGTGTGTGTCCCGTGTGTGTCCAGTGTGTGTCCAGTGTGTCCCGTGTGTGTCCAGTGTGTGTCCCGTGTGTGTCCAGTGTGTGTCCCGTGTGTGTCCAGTGTGTGTCCAGTGTGTCCCGTGTGTGTCCCGTGTGTGTCCCGTGTGTGTCCAGTGTGTGTCCAGTGTGTCCCGTGTGTGTCCAGTGTGTGTCCAGTGTGTGTCCCGTGTGTGTCCAGTGTGTGTCCAGTGTGTCCCGTGTGTGTCCAGTGTGTGTCCAGTGTGTCCCGTGTGTGTCCCGTGTGTGTCCAGTGTGTGTCCAGTGTGTCCCGTGTGTGTCCCGTGTGTGTCCAGTGTGTCCCGTGTGTGTCCCGTGTGTGTCCCGTGTGTGTCCCGTGTGTGTCCCGTGTGTGTCCAGTGTGTCCAGTGTGTGTCCAGTGTGTGTCCAGTGTGTGTCCCGTGTGTGTCCAGTGTGTCCCGTGTGTGTCCCGTGTGTGTCCCGTGTGTGTCCAGTGTGTGTCCAGTGTGTCCCGTGTGTGTCCCGTGTGTGTCCCGTGTGTGTCCCGTGTGTGTCCTGTGTGTGTCCCGTGTGTGTCCTGTGTGTGTCCTGTGTGTGTCCTGTGTGTGTCCAGTGTGTGTCCAGTGTGTGTCCCGTGTGTGTCCCGTGTGTGTCCAGTGTGTGTCCAGTGTGTGTCCCGTGTGTGTCCCGTGTGTGTCCAGTGTGTGTCGTGTGTGTCCCGTGTGTGTCCAGTGTGTGTCCAGTGTGTGTCCCGTGTGTGTCCAGTGTGTGTCCAGTGTGTCCCGTGTGTGTCCTGTGTGTGTCCCGTGTGTGTCCCGTGTGTGTCCCGTGTGTGTCCCGTGTGTGTCCAGTGTGTCCCGTGTGTGTCCAGTGTGTCCCGTGTGTGTCCAGTGTGTCCAGTGTGTCCCGTGTGTGTCCCGTGTGTGTCCAGTGTGTGTCCAGTGTGTGTCCCGTGTGTGTCCCGTGTGTGTCCCGTGTGTGTCCTGTGTGTGTCCCGTGTGTGTCCAGTGTGTCCCGTGTGTGTCCCGTGTGTGTCCAGTGTGTGTCCAGTGTGTGTCCCGTGTGTGTCCCGTGTGTGTCCAGTGTGTGTCCAGTGTGTGTCCCGTGTGTGTCCAGTGTGTCCTGTGTGTGTCCAGTGTGTGTCCAGTGTGTGTCCAGTGTGTCCCGTGTGTGTCCAGTGTGTCCAGTGTGTGTCCAGTGTGTCCCGTGTGTGTCCCGTGTGTGTCCCGTGTGTGTCCCGTGTGTGTCCAGTGTGTCCCGTGTGTGTCCAGTGTGTCCAGTGTGTGTCCCGTGTGTGTCCAGTGTGTGTCCCGTGTGTGTCCAGTGTGTGTCCAGTGTGTCCTGTGTGTGTCCCGTGTCCCGTGTCGTCACCTGGAGGCGTGTAGGCGTCCATGGAGGTCTGCACCACCAGTGAGCGTCTCTTGGACGGCATCGGCACGGCAACCTTCCTCTCCACGTGACGCGCCAGCACGGCCTGCACCGCCTCGCTGTGGACGTCTGAGGGGACAGACACATGCATTCACTCACTCACTCACTTATTCACTCATTCATTTATTCATTCACTCGCTCATTTATTTATTCACAACAGTGGCAGACGAGGAAAACACCCAGAGAGAGTTCCCATTTGTTTCATATAAACTGATATGAACATTTTATATTGCTTTACTTTACTTTTCTTTAGTTTGTTTAACTTTTTATGTTTAATTTAATGTTACATTAATTAAATATATTTATTTAAATATTATTATTTAAATATTATTGAAGTAAAATTATATAAAGACAACTACGTATTTAACTTAAATAATTAAATTAAATATTTAAACTAAATATTTTAATTAATTTTAATATTAGATTTAATTGGACTTTTCTTGATATTATTTTACTTTATTTTGTTTAAATATTGAATTGTACTTTATTTTGTTACACTGAGGTCTATAGAGGACCAGGACTAGACTGAGGTCTATAGAGGACCAGGACTAGACTGAGACTATAGAGGACCAGGACTACACTGAGGTCTATAGAGGTCCAGGACTAGACTGAGGTCTACAGAGGACCAGGACTAGACTGAGGTCTATAGAGGACCAGGACTACACTACTATCTGGGTCAGCGTGGTTCTGGTTCTGGTCTTCTTCTCTCTACCTGATCGGTAGCGCTCGTCTCTGGTTCCGGAGGTTCTCCGCCGGTGGAAACGGGCCGCAGAGGGGGGGCCGAGCGGGGCCCGATGGGAGAGGGGCCCCTCCATCCCTACAGAGGCCAGCGGCAAGCAGACACAGACACACACACACACACAGACACACACACACATTTATATAGACACACAGGTGTGCACGGACGCGTCTCACAGAAAGCAGTAAATTCAGTGCAGGAAGAAAGAAGGAAGGAAAAAACAAACATGAGGATGAGTTGAAAATCGGCAAAAAAATAATTTAAAATGCAACTTAAAGGGAAATCCTAACAGTGTGGTCTTAGTGTGAGACTGAGGAAGGTCCAAACCCAGGTGTGTGTGTGTGTGTGTCTATGTGTGTGTGTGTCGGGGTCAGAGGTTGCTAGGTTACCTCTCGCATGTGGAACAAAAGCCCTGATCAGTTTGGATCTCTTCTTCTCATAACCCTTCTGAGTGATGTCGCCTGCAAACACATGGAGATAGAGAGAGAGTGAGAGAGACGGCTGCTTCCTTTCTATTATTATTATTATTATTAATAATCCACTAAGTAACGTATAGAAACATCTTTTGTGGCAGCCGTCTCTCCCAGTCTGTCAACGTCTGTCTAGACTGTTCATTAGAAAACAACAAAACAACGTAAAGTAAACAATGGGATGAGGAATGCTGGAAATGATCAAAATAAATAAAAGAATAATGTCAACTATTGTAACAGTCACTCCTAATATGGTCACTTCCTGTTAACCGGTTGCAACAACAATAAAAGATGGCGACGGACAACAACGCTGAACTGGAGGCTTCAAAACATCAAACCAACGAGTTATGTCATGAGGACGACGCCCACTTCTTGGCTGTCAATCAAACTACCACGCCCCAATTTCTCCATATAAGGAAATGCGTCGGCATGGAGGTAGGTCTTATATAAACATATATAAATATATGTATAAATATAATTATATTAAAAATATATATATCAAAATATAATTCAATAAATATATATATAATTCTGTAAATATATATATATACATATATATTTAAAAGTGTATAAGATATATTAATATATATCTATGTATATATACATATATAAATATATATATTTATAAAAAAATAAATGTATATATATATATAAATAAATAAA
>NC_136606.1:2122602-2170102 GCF_910589615.1 Taurulus bubalis
TACTATACTTCTACCTCTCTTCCTTCCTTCTTTCCTTCTATACTTCTTCCTCCCTTCCTTCTATACTTCTTCCTCCCTTCCTTCTATACTTCTTCCTCCCTTCCTACTATACTTCTACCTCTCTTCCTTCCTTCTTTCCTTCTATACTTCTTCCTCCCTTCCTTCTATACTTCTTCCTCCCTTCCTACTATACTTCTACCTCTCTTCCTTCCTTCTTTCCTTCTATACTTCTTCCTCCCTTCCTTCTATACTTCTTCCTCCCTTCCTTCCATACTTCTACCTCTCTTCCTTCTATACTTCTTCCTCCCTTCCTTCCATACTTCTACCTCTCTTCCTTCTATACTTCTTCCTCCCTTCCTTCTATACTTCTACCTCTCTTCCTACTAAACTTCTTCCTCCCTTCCTTCTATACTTCTTCCTCCCTTCCTTCTATACTTCTTCCTCCCTTCCTTCTATACTTCTTCCTCCCTCCCTACTATACTTCTTCCTTCTTTCCTTCTATACTTCTTCCTCCCTTCCTTCTATACTTCTTCCTCCCTTCCAACTATACTTCTACCTCTCTTCCTTCCTTCTTTCCTTCTATACTTCTTCCTCCTTTCCTTCTATACTTCTTCCTCCCTTCCAACTATACTTCTACCTCTCTTCCTTCCTTCTTTCCTTCTATACTTCTTCCTCCCTTCCTTCTATACTTCTTCCTCCCTTCCTTCTATACTTCTTCCTCCCTTCCTTCTATACTTCTTCCTCCCTTCCTTCTATACTTCTTCCTCCCTTCCTACTATACTTCTTCCTTCTTTCCTTCTATACTTCTACCTCTCTTCCTACTATACTTCTTCCTCCCTTCCTTCTATACTTCTTCCTCTCTTCCTACTATACTTCTTCCTCCCTTCCTTCCATACTTCTACCTCTCTTCCTACTATACTTCTTCCTCCCTTCCTACTATACTTCTTCCTTCTTTCCTTCCTTCTTTCCTTCTATACTTCTTCCTCCCTTCCTTCTATACTTCTACCTCTCTTCCTACTAAACTTCTACCTCTCTTCCTACTAAACTTCTTCCTCCCTTCCTTCTATACTTCTTCCTCCCTTCCTTCTATATTTCTTCCTCCCTTCCTACTATACTTCTACCTCTCTTCCTTCCTTCTTTCCTTCTATACTTCTTCCTCCCTTCCTTCTATACTTCTTCCTTCTTTCCTTCTATACTTCTACCTCTCTTCCTTCCTTCTTTCCTTCTATACTTCTTCCTCCCTTCCTACTATACTTCTTCCTCCCTTCCTTCTATACTTCTACCTCTCTTCCTTCCTTCTTTCCTTCTATACTTCTTCCTCCCTTCCTTCTATACTTCTTCCTCCCTTCCAACTATACTTCTACCTCTCTTCCTTCCTTCTTTCCTTCTATACTTCTTCCTCCCTTCCTTCTATACTTCTTCCTCCCTTCCAACTATACTTCTACCTCTCTTCCTTCCTTCTTTCCTTCTATACTTCTTCCTCCCTTCCTTCTATACTTCTTCCTCCCTTCCTTCTATACTTCTTCCTCCCTTCCTTCTATACTTCTTCCTCCCTTCCTTCTATACTTCTTCCTCTCTTCCTACTATACTTCTTCCTCCCTTCATTCCTCCCTTCCTACCATACTTTGTATTCCCTCCTTTCCTCCCGTATCCATCTGTTCCTACTTCTTCTCCGCTGTCTTTTTCCTTGACATCTTGTTTTTCTTTGATCTCTCTCACTTTCTTGTCACATCATCATAAACAGTCCGTCCACCCACGAAGCCGCCATGGTAACCAACTCCACACACACACACACACCACACACACACATACACCCCGTTATGAATTTAATATATTCAGATTTTATTCCAAATAAAAAAGGGTTTTTCAACATTTCATATGAAAAATATAGTTTTATCCTCAGAAAAATAATTCATCAAAAAAGGCGTAAACTCTTAAAAAGGCTCAAAAACCTGAAATCACTTCAGCAAATGTAAATGTTTAAAGACTTTACTGGACATCGTCTATAAACACATTTAAACGCACGAGAATAAGGAAGTCATGAATCACAAGACCCTGTGCATTAATAAGGATTAGTAAATCATTCATAAAAATAGAAACATTGGGAATCTCGTCTTTCATTCATGACAATTCCTGTATTTATATTTATTATCACACGTCGAAATGATTCATTAATAAAAAACAGCCTGTTAATAAACGTGTGATCAGAACATGAAATCACGACAGTCTGGGAAGAGGATTACTAAATATATTTCTGCAAAATGAATATGCAAATTAGACATGAATGGCTTCTGGATTTACCCCCAAAAAGTGCCTGTTGGATCTCTTCTCTGATTGGCTGAATCAGATTATATTGTTTGCATTCATAATAAATCTGATGCTGAGCAATGAAAATATATGATATTTAGCAGTTATGATTTATTATTTCCTTATATAAATGTGTTTATTTCTATAAAGGATGTCCAAAATCAAGTCTTTGAAACCATCCACAAACCATCGAGTGACGTCGCCATGACGACGTCACCATGACGACAACCAAAACTCAAAGATGTTCGGTCTCATAAAGACATGAAAACCACGACACGATCAGGAAATTCTCACATTTGAGAAACTTTATTTTCCAGATTAAAATCAATTTAGAGGGAAATCTTCCCAACTGATGGTTTCAATCATTCAGTAACTAAACTACACAACATATCGTTATAATAACAATAACAATATTATTCATAATAATAATAATCCCTCTCTGATTATTCCTGACGCACAAACTTCACGAGACAAAATGTGAAACACCTCGACCGCTTTTATATTTAGAGGAAAAAACATTTAAAAACTATCTTTGAGGAGGAGGAAACGTTCTGGGGGTTAACTATGTTTGTGAGGACATTTACTTCCTTTCAAACCTGTAGCTGCTCACACACACACACACACACACACACACACACACACACACACACACACACACACACACACACACACACACACACACACACACAGTTTGATCACATGGCCAGAGCTGATCAATGACAGATGATCAATGAGGTCATTGATGAGCTGAGATTTAGGAACTCAAGAAAATCTGTTTGTTGAAAAGAAATGTGTATTATTTTCTCACTAAATAATCAAAAAGAGCCGATAAGAGTATTGGTAAGAGTATTTATATTGATAAGAGTATCGATACGAGTATTAAGACAGTGATGATCATGTGATCCCGGCTGTTTTCTTCGCTGACAGTCGTTCGGCAGAAGAAGCCTTTTGTGTTTTAGTTTTTCTTGACTTCTTCACTTTTCTGATATTTTTTTATATCGATATCAATTACCAATCATCAGTCTGCTCTCTGGATTCATTGATCAATCATCAGTCTGTTCTCTGGATTCATTGGTCACTCCTCTGGTCTCTATTCAAGTCATCAATATCAATATTCAGTTTACTGTCTTAGAAAACAAGAACAAATCTGCAAATGTTCACATTTCAGAAGCTTCTTTTACTTCAACAAGTAGATTGAAGTCGACCGATTGATCGGCTCTGAACCGATCAGGTCTGATCAAGTCTGGGATCAGTTTCACACACGAAACGATCGATCAACAAAAACAACAACAATCTAAACATCAATAGAAATAGAAATGAAGTAAAACACAATAATTATTCCTGATCTTCAGGCACGACACGTTCTTATTTTGTAAGGACCACACACACCTGGCCGTGTGTGTGTGTGTGTGTGTGTGTGTGTGTGTGTGTGTGTGTGTCGTTTCCACCTCCTCCCGCCGTGTTTTCCATCATTAACAACATCTGCCAGCAGCAGGATCCGCTCTGATAAACACTCTCGGCTGGATGAGGAATCTCCCATAGGTCCACCTCTGTGTGTGTGTGTGTGTGTGTGTGTGTGTGTGTGTGTGTGTGTGTGTGTGTGTGTGTGTGTGTGTGTGTGTGTCCACCTGAATCCACCTGAAGCAGCAGCTAGACCCCCGTCCTCCTAGAGACCCCATAGACCCCCGTCCTCCTAGAGACCCCATAGACCCCCGTCCTCCTAGAGACCCTCGTCCTCCTAGAGACCCCATAGACCCCCGTCCTCCTAGAGACCCCATAGACCCCCGTCCTCCTGGAGACCCTCGTCCTCCTAGAGACCCCATAGACCCCCGTCCTCCTGGAGACCCCATAGACCCCCGTCCTCCTAGAGACCCTCGTCCTCCTAGAGACCCCATAGACCCCCGTCCTCCTGGAGACCCTCGTCCTCCTAGAGACCCCATAGACCCCCGTCCTCCTAGAGACCCCATAGACCCCCGTCCTCCTGGAGACCCTCGTCCTCCTGGAGACCCTCGTCCTCCTGGAGACCGTATCTTCACTGCAGGTGTTGTTTTTGCACATCCTGACACGAGTGTCATGTCCGACCAACACCTGCTGCGACAGAGCGGCATGAACCCGGGAGGCAACATGGGGGGGCCACATGAGGGGCCACATGAGGGGCCACATGAGGGGCCACATGGGGGGTCTCCGGTCCAGCGTGTTGCTGACCCCCCCTCCTCCCTCCTCCTCATGAATAAAACATGGCTCCCCCATTACATAAAGGCAGGATGCATGTTCCATCTCCCCTGAAACACAGCAGTTGTGATTGCGCCTCAGCGGCCCAGAGACACTTTATGTATGGATGGGGGGGGGGGGGGGGGGGATACTCCCAAGCTTCCTCCTCTTCCTCCTCTTCCTCTTCCTCCTCTTCCTCCTCCTCCTCCTCCTCTGCAGGCCCAGCAGGAGGAGATCAGGGCCATCAGGAGCTGGACTGCTGCTGTCACGCAGCGTTGCATCGCAATGCTATTATTAAACCACACGTGCGGGCGCACACACGCACACACACACACATACACGCGCGCACACAGGTAGGCTGGGCGCGTCATCATCTCAAGGTCAAAACAAAACAAAAATGTGTGTGTGTGTGTGTGTGTGTGTGTGTGTGTGTGTGTGTGTGCGTGTGTGTGTGTGTGTGTGTGTGTGTGTGTGTGTGTGTGTGTGTGTGTGTGGACAAAGAGCCGCGGCCGAGTCCCGCAGTGTGTTTCCCCGCTCTGCCCTCTCCCTCTCCCGGCTACAGGGAGCCGGACAGGCCGGTCCGCTGGATGACAAACATCTGGATGGGAGGAGCGGGAAGAGGAGGAAGAGGAGGAGGAGGAAGAAGAGGAAGAGGAGGGGGGCCGCAGGAATGAACGGTTGGATTCCGTTAGTAGGTAACGGCTCCCGGTGTGGATGGTGATGATGATGACGGTGGTGTCGGTGAGAAAACGAGGGGAAAGAGGAAGAGGAGGAGGATGAGGAGGAGGAGGGGGCGCTTGATTTGAGTCACGTCTTACCCTCTGACAGCTCCAGCTCCAGCTCCGCCAGCCGGGCTCGGATCTCCAACGGTACCGGCGACGCCTCGCGGTCCGCCATTCGGGCTCGTGCACGGAGTAAAACAACACACCTCCAACGGTTGCTGCCTCCTCTTCCTCCTCTTCTTCTTCTTCCTCCTCCTCTTCCTCGGCGGCGGCCCCTCCTCGGCGGAGGCTCGGAGAGACGACGAGGACGTCGAGGACGAACAAAGAGGAAAATGAACGCGGCTGCGGCTCTTCTTCAGCGGGGGTCCGCCATGACGCTGCTCGGTAGCTCGGTGCCGTCGCGGTCGCGGTGGTGCTGCTTGCTGGTGGTGATGATGATGATGATGATGATGATGATGAGGCTCGCGCGCAGACCCAGTCAGCGCCGTTCGCAGCTTCTTGCCGCTGCTGTCACGTGACTCCACAGGAGGAAGGAGGCGCGTGCCCGGTCATCACCGGCAGGGGGCGCCGGGCGCAGCCGCACCTTCCAGCGCGCGTGACGTGTGGTTTTCCACGTGAAGGACTAATCTGTATTTAATCAGTTGTATTTATTTTTTCATCTTTATAAGTTCTTTTTGTTTAGTAAATGTACTAAAGGGAAATAATAATGAAGGAAATATATTTAAAATAATATTTAAGTTAATCCAATTGAACTTTTTTGTTTGTTTTATCTTATCAATTAATATTTGTTTTGTTAAGGAAAGATCTGGGAGGGAAATATTATTGAAAAATAATATTTAAAGCTTCAACATCCCTTTTGTTGTAATATTATTCAATTATAAAATGTTTGTTTAGCAGGGAAATTATATTTTAAAACTATATTCAAATTTAATAAAATACTTACAAAATATTTAAAAGATTCAACATTACTTTTTTTATTTAAAAAAAACGTTTATACAGCTGGGAGAGAAATTAAAATTAAAATATAAAATCAAAAACTTCAAAGTAAATATTTTGGGATTTAGAATCTCAGAGGGAAATTATAATGAAGAAATTATATTGACTTTTTTTATAAATTAAAATTCAAAAAAAAAATTGTTTTAATTTGATTGTTTTTGTTTGGCAAAACAAAAACAATAAAAAACAAAAAAATCATTACAATTAAATAAAACATTTTTATTTATTTAAATTAAATCAATTAAAATATAAAATCAAAAGCTTCAATTTTTGTTTCATAGAGATCTGGTAAAGATCTGGTAAATAATTTATCCAATTAAAATCTTTAATATCAACGTTGTCAATTCGGTATCGTGTCTTTCAAACAGTTTTTCCTCATTTATGTTTCTGATGTATATTCTGAAGTTATTTTAAACCTTTTATTCAGCGTGAGCGTAGCGTGGTGCAACATTAACTCACAAAAAAACAACGATCATGTTTCCTTCTTGTCTTCTCATTGGTTTTATTTATTTACCCGACAACCTGATCTAACCTCAAGGTGGTCACTTTATTCAACATAATCAGAATAATAATAATAATGTGATGAGTATCTAAGGGTCCAGTGATGAAGAGGAGGAGCATCGTTATGTGGCTCGTCTGCCCCCTGCTGGTGAGCAGGCAGAACCACAGTCTGGACGTTCAGAGCACGTCTCTGGGACGTCTGGACTTACAGGAAACATTAAACACTTTATTTACAGGAACAAATAACTGGAGAGATTAGACTTCTGGATTCAACACAAACGAGCATTTCTAACTTCAAAAGGCACTTTAATATCTGTTTAACAATATGTACATCTGTACAGACAAAGTAACGCCCGCTAACGGCTCACATTTAAAATGCTGTACGTTCAACAAAAAGAGCATTGGGACTGGATCCACTTCAAGGTAATGGCCAGCCAGTGTTCCCAGTGAGGTTCTCCTCACGCTCGACACACAAAGCACTCCCGTCTCACTAAATAAAAATACAACATAAATTAAACTCTAAAACGGAAATTTAAAAAAATAAGTCATGCAGAGAGAAAGGACTGGTATTCGGTGCTTTTCAGGGAGGAACACTTTGGATCCTTCCGGTACTCGATGGGCCTGAACGCCTCACCAGCGTCTGACAAGAACAACCAACTGGGAGACTAAGGGCTAGAGGACTGGGAGAACACATGTAGGGAACAACAAAGTCAAATAATGAAGCGATGGGAGAACGTCCCGTACAGCAGGAGAACCGTCGACACGAGCAGGAGCCGCTAAACCAGACTAAACCAAAACCCAGCTCCCCGTGTGTGTGTGTGTGTGTGTGTGTGTGTGTGTGTGTGTGTGTGTGTGTGTGTGGATCTTGACTACAAACTAACAGCTTCCTCTATAAAAACTAGACCCTGCATGGGTTCAGGACCGGATGGACCCACGCACCCTGAACCCATGCAGGGTCTAGTTTCAGGATCCAAACCTCCGTCTGGTTCAGCTTGGTGCGAGTGAAGACACAGATTATTGCTCAGCGTAATACGACAGCACATCAATACATTAAACAGTTTCAGTTTATGTGACACCGGAGACAAAAAAAAGAAGAAAGGGTCCTTTTCTCCACCGGATACGATCACCGGCCCGGAAAGGTGGGGGCTAGCTCCTCCCACTCCTCTGAAGGGGCGGAGTCAGTAGGCGGCGGCTCGTTGGGCGTCGCCCGCTGACAGATGGCGGCGTAGCTGGGCCTCTTGGACTCCTGGCCAATCAGAGCACACGCTTGGGGTCAGAGGGTCTCACACCTGTTCATTCTCAAACATCTCACATCTGAATTATATATATATATATATATATATATATATATATATATATATATATATATATATATATATATATATATATATATATATATATACATACATATACACATAGAATATATATATATATATATATATATATATATATATATATATATATATATATATATATATATTCTATTTGTTGCATATTTTTAATTGAGTCAAAACATTGAGAATAAGTTTCTGGTCCAAAAGTTGGTAAAAACTTAATTTCACAACGTCAAAGACACACACACACACACACACACATATATATATTTATATATAAATATATTGATCTCCGTCGTACTGCTGCATTCTGGGGGCTTTAAGACTTTAGTGAGCGTGTGACCTTCTGGTGTGTGCGTCTGTGGCTGCTGGTGTCTAACAGCTGTGAATTCTAACAGCGGCCATGTTGGTTGTTTACATTCCTCGTGGTCATTTGGGGGAGGGACCCTGCAAAGCATATTCTCAAGAGGTTTAAAAAGATTCAGATATGAATTGTACCTTTTGTACAGTTCAACCTGAAACTGTCTTTTTTGGCATTGTCAGATCTACAAAAGGTTATGGAAAAATGTCTCTAAATGTATTAGCGATGAATCATCTTTGCCAAATGTTATATTCACAAATGTAAATTTACAAACCAAAAACCTATTTTTCATGTTTTTTACAAAGAATTTGAATTATATTACTGTGCGTTGCCAGTAATAAATGTTTAAATACACAATCGTGCTTAGTGTCCTCTTTTTTATTTTATTTTATGCTTTGTCTTTCTTTTGTTTGTCTTTTTTTCTCCTCTTTGCGGTAAATTAATGTATTTAGCCGTTTGCTACTGTCAATTTATGAAATTGTACCAGTGATGGTACGTTCACTGGACTGGTTTCACTGGACTGGTTTCACTGGACTGGTTTCGAGGTCTTGTGTACGCTTGCTAGTTCGCCTGACTTTTGAGAGAGACATGAAACAAAAAGCTCTACACTATGAACATGAACACACACACACACACACACACACACACACACACACACACACACACACACACACACACACACACACACACACACACACACACACACTCTTACTGGGCCGGGCTCCTGGGGCGGCTGCGCTGCTTTGGGCTCCGCGCGCTGCTTCACGTTCCTGCAGAGACGAGCACAACAAACTCACTACACTCGGCTCAGCAGGCGATCAAAGTCAGCTCAGGAGATGAATGTCCTGCGGGGCAACGGGGCGACAGGCGGAGGAGCTGCGGGTTTAGCCACGTTCTGGGAGAAGAAGCAGAGACACATCTTCACTCACTGGTCTGAGGTCTGCTGCTCGAGAGGCGCCGTCGACCCCGATGAACACACACTGCTGCTCTGCACTGGAGTCTGTGAACACAGAGAGTTAGTCTGGGGGGGGGTGAGTGTGTGTGTGTGAGAGTGAGTGAGTGAGTGAGTGTGTGTGTGTCAGTCAGTCAGTCAGTCAGTCAGTCAGTCAGTCAGTCAGTGAGTGAGTGAGTGAGTGAGTGAGTGAGTGAGTGAGTGAGTGAGTGTCACCTTGGCGTTGCCGTTGGCTGTAGGTACCGGCGTCATGGCCGTGTTTGAAGGCAGAGGAGGGAAGCTCGTGAGGCCGAGCTCGGGGGGAGGAGTCGGCGGCCTGGGAGGCGACTGATTGGCCGAATTCTAACAAATACACACAGTCAACACACAACAACGCGAGCTTTCCAAACACCCATGATGCTCGCTGGCTACTCACACGAGTGTTTCCAGCAGCTCGGTCCCACGACCTCGGGTTGTCTCTCCTCCTCTGGCTGAAGTTCCCTCTCCTTCAGACACACAGAGCGTAATGATGACATCATCAACACGCCGACATTACCACACAGCAGAATAGAACTCCGGCTGTCACTTTAACCGTCTTCATGGTTTTTAGCTGCACGAGTTATTGACCGTTTGTGTGTTCACGCTTCATGTTCCAGCCGAGTCACGTGACCGGATCAGACCAGCTACAACAGAAATAGCTGCTGAGTCATTGGTGCATTGCAATGCAGCTCATACGGGTCCAGATCCATCCTCTCCGGTGCAGAACCCTAAACGTCCCCTTTCAGTGTCGTTACCTTGCTCGCTCAGACAGGGGCGCCCTCGCCCCTCTGCTCTGTCGGCGCGCGTTGTCCTGCGACCGCCCTCGACTCGTCTTCGTCGCGGAAGAGGAGCGCTCCTCCGGCGTTTGCTCCGTCGGGGGCGGGGCCTCGCTCTGCCAGCGGTCTCGAGAGCCGGACCACCTGGAGCCTCTCCTGGAAGAAACGGATCGTGAATGCGTCGCCGGTATCGACACCGGGTCTCGTTCTCGTAACGGCGAGCGATCTGAGCGGCGTCTACCTCGGCCTGTGAGGGTCGTACGGCTGGAAGTCGGAGAATCCGTTGATGAGGTCGTTCATCAGGCTCTGATGCTGCGGACAGAAACGACGCCACGCGCTCAGCACGCGTCAGAGAGACGGAACACATTCGACGTCACAAAGTAACGAGCCGCTCACCTCGGCACATTCCTGGTATCCCGTCGCGGCCGAAGCCCAGACCTCGTTGAGGTCGTACAGCTGCTGCGGCGGGCCGGGCTGCTGGTACGGGCCGGGGGGGAAGTAGGAGGCGCACTGGTCCAGCTGCAGCTGGGCGGGTCTGTAGCCGTTCTTCGGAGCAAAGGTAGACACCGCCATGGTTTTGGCTTTTATCCTCACCATGATGGGCTTCCCCTGGAACTCACGGACGTCTTCTCTCAGGTACTTGTAGGCCTGAAGACGGACGGGAATAAGAGCTTTTTAAAATCACACAAACAGTTTGTAGCCGTTTGAATTAAATCTATAAACATCAAAAGCATTTCAGTGATTATATTATAAGATCACAACAGTTTGATTGTGTTTTAAAAGCTGAGTTTGTTCGTTCATAACGTTGACGTTTAAATTCTGAAACAACGTTCAAAGCTTGGTTTGAAAACCTCAAATCTTGAAAAGTAAAAAGTGTTTCACCTGCTGGGCGTCGGTTTCTGACTCAAAAGTGACGAACCAGTTGTCGTTGCTCACAAACTCACAGCTCAGGAACTTTGGACGGTTCTCACCGTCAAAGAGAGACTCCACCTCCTGCAGAACAACGGGGAGCAAACACACGGTCAGGAGGAGAGAGGAAGAGGAGGAGGAGAGGAGAGGAGGGGAGAGGAGGAGAGGAGAGGAGAGAGGAGAGGAGAGGAGGATAGGAGGAGAGGAGAGGAGAGGAGAGAGGAGGAGAGAGGAGGAGAGCTTCCTGCCTCCTGAGGTGTGGTGCTGGGGATCTCTCTCAGGATGACGACACAGCGACTCTGACTGGGCCGGACCTTCAGTCCACACGGAGACACCTGAACCAGCGGCAGAGCTGTGGACCAATGAGAGAAGAGCCTGAGAGCTGGAACCAACAACCTCACACCTGTCCAGGTACTCTAACCACAACCAGACATTCACAACATCAAATAAAGACCGGTGAGGAAACGAACGCTGACATTTCAAGATGTCGGAGATGAGGTCCAGGTCCGCGCTGAGGCTCTTGACCTTGTCGAGGCTGGCCAGCGTCGCTATGGAAACGTACTGGTCGCTGTCCATCTGGGAGTTGAGGTACAGGTCGTTGCCAAGGTGCTCCCTGTGGGGGGCAGAGGAGGAGAGCGCCATCGGAAAGGAACGCCGACAAACCACTGGATTAACAGGCTGGGAGGAACCTGAACCCCGGTGGACTGGTTCACTGGTTCACTGGTTTACTGGTTTACTGGTTCACTGGTTCACTGGTTTACTGGTTCACTGGTTCAGAGCGCTGGTCCCATTATCTGATCTGAGTGTTACCTGTTCAGGCAGGACTCCAGAACGCTCCTCAGCTCCTCGCTGCCGTCCACTGGAATCAAAAGACAGGGTTCAGACACATTTTGACCAGTGGGTTTCATGACTTTTAACCAAATGTCATGACAAACATTTAGTGAAATCTGGGTGTAAACAGTAAAAAGTGAGTAAATGTAGTATTTAAACTAACAATGAGAATACAAAGCATACAGTAAACCTTAAATGATACAAATGAATGAGACAATAGTTTGATTAAAAGAATAAACATTTATATAGATGCCTGTATGTATGCCTGCTTATATTTTGAGTCTTTCTTTTAAAAGCATATTCATTATTTCAAACTCAGCGTAAATGAACGTCATGAACACATGAATATAACACATTTACATGACTTTTACTAAACTTTGGGGATTTTATTTTTTCCAAGGACTTTTCCAGGCCTGGAAACAACCATTTTAAAACTCCATGACTTTTCCAGGTTTTCCAAGACTAAGAACCCTGAAAGGACGTCCCGACTGCGTCTGCTTTGTGGCTCCATTTTGAAAGCGGAGGACCATGAATACAGGTGAACGGGGTGCTACCTGCAGCGGGCGCATCGCCGGGCAGCCCGTTGACCAGCGGAGCGTCAGCGGGCAGCGGCTGGTACTCCAGCGGGCCGGGAGCGGCCTCGGACAGGCCCGCGCTCTGCAGCTGGAACGCCGGTTCGTATCCTAAAAGACCGGCGGAGCAACGAATAAATCACAAAGAATGTCAGTGACAGTTTTACTTCAGAACCGAGCTGCGGTGACTGCGGCTTACCTTCCTGATGGGTCAGCACGTTGGGGAACTGCAGCCATGGCTGCGGCGCCTGAAGGTAGGCGGGGCCGGCGACGCTCAAGTCAAAGCCGTGATTGGTCCATGCCTCGGCCTCGGGGTTCAGGCTGGGGGAAGCGACGGCCGCCTGACGCCAAGAAGACACAAACGGGCACAAAGAGAACCAAGAAGGACGGAATTACTGGGCAAGAAACAGACAAGGTGTTTTCTGCAGCAGCTCTCATCGGGTCCGATTCAAGGACGTTGAATTAAATCCACAAAACTAAAACGCTATTTCATCTCACTCGAGGTTAACGCGTCGTTTATAGATTCACTCTGACGTCGTGATATCGAGGCCGATATTTCAACGAGCCCTCGTTACGCAGCGTCTCCGTGCAATAAGACATGGAACTGAAAGCTTTCACTGGACCTTGCTGGAACACTTACAGCCTGAGTGCACTCTGTGTGCCAGTCCCACACGCAGCGGCCCTGAGGCATCACCGTGCTGTAGGGGTACGCGCCCAGCAGGGCCATGGAGGGCTGCAGCTCCGAGACCAGGGCCGGGATCTGCTCCACGCTCTCCGGGCCGGGCTCCTCGTCCGGCGCGCCCTGGGCCCAGACCCCGCAGCTCTCCTCCAGACCCAGCTTGATCCAGGGCTGCGGGTAGAGGCGGCAGACGGAGGCGCCGGCGTCCTCTCCCAGCAGCTCGGACACCATCTCCCTCATCCCTCCCTCTTGCTCTCCCTCGTCGGCGGTCCCCGACGGCTCCCGACCCGGGACGTGGATCTCGTAGGACGGCGTGGAGGCGTAAAGGTCGATCTGACCCGGGTCCACGGAGGTCACGGCCTGGTCGTCCGCACAGCTGAAGTCACGGAGGATCCCGAAGGCGTCGTCGCAGGCGTCCGCCTCGCGACTTTGGGCCGGCGTCTCGGGAGCCGAGTTCTCTGGAGTTTCTGGAGGAATGTCGCTGCTCAGAGCGGACGTCTCCTCCCGCGACACGCGAGCCGGTATCCCCTCAGCTCCGGCTTGAGGTGAAGCGGCGGCGGCGGCTCGCTGCAGGTCGGCTTCAGGCGTCACACAGGCGGAGGAAACGCTGGAGGTAAAGGACTGGAGGGAACTCTGACCTTCACTGAGCTCCGACAGGTGACAGCTCTGGGTCGGTTCAGGTGAAACCTCTGTGACATCATCTTCATCAACACGTTTGCTGTTGCGACAGATTTCTGGTTTGTTTTGTTCGACAGCCGGTCCGTCGTCTCCGCTCATGAGGACGTCCGGAAAAGGCTCAGCTTCGGCTTTCTCATCTCCGCGGTCAGAGTCAGCCGATGGAGCCTCGGCGTGGCGGCGAGGCGGCTCAACGCTGCTCGGCTCAAACGCTGGATTGTCTGAACCGACGTCTGAATGGTCGGACGTGACGGAGTCACACTGGCGAGGTGAGTTTTTGGGGTCGGAGAGAGGTGGTAGATCCGTGTGGCAGGAGAAGGCGGTCAGTTCGATGGGCAGTGAAGACACGGCTGAGAGGCTGGACCCCGAGGACACGGAGGACACCTCGGTGAGAGTCGTCTCCGCCGTTCCCCCGTGACCGCCGTCCGCCTCCTGCTCGCTGTGGCCGCCCACAGGGATGGCCTCGCTCCGCAGGGAGGGTTTGTCCACCTCGGTCTGAAGAGAAACGAGCTCTGAAGGACTCGGGCTGCAGGGATCCGGCTCAGGAGTTTCAGCTGCCGGTTGTGAGCGTTGGACGTGCCGCTCGGTGAACGGGTCAGACTCACTCAGACGATGGTCCAGAGGATTAAAGTCAGACTCAAACTCTTCCTCCTGGAAAATAGCCACCGTTTCCCCAAAGTACACACTCTCCCTCTGCTCTGATGCTCCTGCTGTGTCGCCCCGTGCGAGTTCATCGCCCTCCTCCACACGTGCCCTTTGACCCCTGTGTGACGTCATCATCATGTAAACATCCGGGTCCTCTGCAGCCGCCCGGCCGTTCACGTCTTCAGGCTGAGCGCCGGCGGGAGCGGACGCCTGAGGTTCCTCGCTGCTTGCCGGGCTGCTGGACGGGGCTAGCGGGTCCCACGGAGTCTCTCCCTGTTGAGATGCAACAGGACGAGGAGCGGCGGCCTCCTCTGAGAAGAGCGAACCCTCTGAGGTCTGTGACGGGACGCTGGAAGAGCGTTCTGTAACGTGCGACTCTGCTGAAGCCGGTTCCTCGTCGTGTGACCAGCTGACCGTTTTAGATTCCGTCACGTCCGTCTGGTCCCGGGCCGCGGATGCCTCCGCGTGCGATTGGCTGGATGCCGGAGACTCCGCTATACAGGGCAGAGCAGCTGCTGCTGCTTCAGCTGTGAGCCGCGAGTGTGTCGCTCCAGCTGTTTGGTCGTGTTCAAGGTCGTCGTCCTCGATGGAACACAGGCTGTAGAAGCTCCGGGTACGGGTCTCGAAACCTTGACACAGCGCCGCTGTGCCGTCCTCCTCGCCTTCCTCCTCGCCTTCCTCCTCGCCTTCCTCCTCACCTTCCTCCTCACCTTCCTCCTCACCTTCCTCCTCACCTTCCTCCTCAATGTGCTCAGTGCTGGGACAAGCCTGCGGCTGAGGGTGAAGCCTGGAGGGAGCTGACAAACACTTTGCCGGTTGGTGCTTCTGCCCGTCCTGGAGCTGGTTGAACCACCGGGCCCTGAGCGTGGCGTTCTCCAGGATCTTCTGTTTGGCTGGACTCTGCGTGGGCACCTCCATATACGGAGCCGGTTCACAGCCGGCGTGCGTCCTGCCGGGCTCCGTGTCCGCGTCGGTCTGTTTGTTTGTGTTAATAATTTCCCCGGCCGGCTTCAGATCCCCGTCGGTCCGGGCGGCGTTGCCTGCCACAACTTTGTTGTCCGGCTCCGGCCGCCCCTCCTCCTCATCCTTCCTCTGAGCCGGCTTGTCTGCCGCGCACGTGTCCTCCTCGTCCAGGCTCACATGCTGGGCCACGGCCCCGGCCCGCAGCGTACCCTCGCTCAGCCCGTCGGGCTGCAACAGGCTGCTCCTCTCGCTCGGCGGGCCGGGGTTGAGCTCCTTACTAAAGCAGCACCCCATCTTCTCCGGCCTAAAGTGGGGAATAAAGCACAAGACTTCTATGGCCACGCACACTAAGAGCCTACACAACACCAGATAACAATCATGAGCGGCTCCTCGCGACGGCTCGGCCACTGGCAGAAAGAGAAAAGACCCTCGGCTCCCCCCGGCTCCCCTGTTCCCTCCCGGTTTCCCCTCCCCTGCCCAGAATAGCAAATGCGAAGGCGCTCACATGTCCCTGCCACTCAACAGAGGGCCGCACGCCACTGTGTGTGTGTGTGTGTGTGTGAATGTATGGGAGCCCTAGTTAGGCTACAGTTTGAGAGGTCAGCACGTGGCCCACCAATCACAGAGCAGTAAAGCTGCAGGGTCCACTCCTCCCTCTCCCTCCCTGAAGCTCCCCGTCTCCCTTCCTCCGTCCCACCATTCACTATCCTTCCCTCCCACTGACAGCTTTCCCTTTGACTTACATCAGTTCTGCTTTAGTGTCGCCCTCCCTCTCCCTCTCTCCCTTCCTCCCCTTCTCCCCCCCTCCCCATGGTGGTGGAGCGCTGAGTTGGAAGTGATTTATTTAGTAGCTAAAGTGGTTAATATAGTGTGTAGTGTAACGGTGGGATTGTAGGGGGTTATTTTTTTTGTGTGTACGTGGGGTTGGTTGGGTTCGTGGTTGTTTGTTTGCGGCGGCTCGGCACACGACATGGACTACAGCGGCCTGACGAGGAGACACGGGGTGAGGGTAGCGGGCTTCCTCTGCTCCGTAGAGGAGTGCGGCTGGCCGTGGGCCGGGTGGTGGGGCACGGCAGCGTGGTCTCCGCTGCCCGCATGAGCGGAGGGGTGGTGCTGTTCCTGGACAGCGTGGCGAAAGCCAACATGGTGGCGGGCGGGGTGCAGGTGAACGGCGAGTCCGTGGCCGTCATGCCGCCGTTTATCAGGGACGAGGCGCTGGTGAGGGAACTGGGAAAGCATGGTAAGATTATGTCCCAGGTGAGGAAGGTTTCCTCTGGGTTCAAGTCATATATAACATAAATTATGTTATGTTTGCAACCTCAGGGTCCAAATGTTTTGTATGCAGGAGCTCAGGGCACCTGGCCAAAGCCTGGTGAGGCAGGTGAGGGCGCTGCAGGAGCTCCTGTTGGGGAGCCGAGGGCTGCAGAGGAAGAGCCGGAGGGCAGAGACCCTCAGGACGACCCGGCAGCACAGGAGGGGACAGGTGGGGTCCAGAAGGTGGGTCAAGAGGGGGTGGTGGAGAGTCAGGAGGGGGAGGGAGAGGTCCAGCAGGAGGACATGGGAGGACAGGTGGAGGAGGAGGGTCAGGAGGAGCCAGGTGAGCTCCAGGGGGACGGGGTCCTGCAAGTGGACGTGGTCCAGGGAGTGGACGGGGTCCTGCAGGTGGACGGGGTCCAACAGGTGGACGGGGTCCAAGGAGTGGACGGGGTCCAGCAGGTGGACGGGGTCCAGCAGGTGGACGGGGTCCAACAGGTGGACGGGGTCCAAGGAGTGGACGGGGTCCTGCAGGTGGACAGGGTCCAACAGGTGGACGGGGTCCAAGAAGTGGACAGGGTCCTGCAGGTGGACGGGGTACAAGGAGTGGACGGGGTCCTGCAGGTGGACGGGGTCCAAGGAGTGGACGGGGTCCTGCAGGTGGACGGGGTCCAACAGGTGGACGGGGTCCAGGGAGTGGACGTGGTCCAACAGGTGGACGTGGTCCTGCAGGTGGACGTGGTCCAGCAGGTGGACGTGGTCCAGCAGGTGGACGTGGTCCTGCAGGTGGACGGGGTCCAGCAGGAGGAGGTGGGTGATGGGCAGGACAAGCAGGCGACTGCTGGAGGACAGGTGAAGGCCAGCAGTAGGCAGGTGGTGAGTGTAGAGGAAGGAAACGAGGCTGACATGGAGGAAGAGGAGGAAGGGTTTAAAGCCCGTCAGCTCAAGAGGAAGAGTGGGGGGCGCTGGGAGCTCGCAGGCCAAGAAGGGACCAGGGGGCTCTGGGGATGACGGAGGAGACAGAGAGGAGGGCGAGTCCAGTGAGTTCTCTGACAGTTGTCTTACCTCTGGCTCCGTTAATGAGGGCGTGAAGGAATACGGTCTGGAATGGATTAGAACGTTTCTCAAAGACACGAAGGGAATGAGGAAGATAAAGCTAGAGGACTACTTCTCTGATAAGGACGGGTTGAGAGAATCTGCTAAGAATATCCTCCGCAAGCAAGGAAGTGAAGGCTTCACTACGATGGAAGGCTTCAGAGTGAAGAAGCTCATAGTGAGGATCCTCAACGAGCTGCTAGAGGAGAGTGAGGTCATGAGGAGGATCTGTGGGACCAGGAAGTGAGCGGGGCCAGGACGGAGAGCTGGAGTCCAGCCGGCGGAGGACCAGGTGGACCGGGAGACGGAGAGAGGAGGAGGAGGAGGAGGAGGAGGAGGAGGAGGAGGAGGACGCTGCAGAGACCGGCAGAGGAGAGGAGGGCCGGCCTACACGGTACCGAGCTGCCTGCCTGCTGTGGGACGTCCCAGTGGGTTCTGGAGCAGAGCAGAGCGGACCGTCAGCGCTGGACGACACGCTGTGCAGCGCGGGACAGACGCCACGAGGAGGCCGTGCTTCACGGTTTCATATGAAGCCTTATTGTTTACTTCTTGGATTTTGTCATAATAGATGTATTTAATGGACAATATAATCATTTGGCAGGACTTGTGACTGGTGTCTCAGTACCTGGTAGAAGCAGTAGTACCCGGGACCCAGCGCTAACGGCGCTAGCGGCGCCTGGAGATCAGCTGGACACAGAGGATGCGGGGGTGACGTCATGTGACTCAACGGGACGAGTGCTGCGAATGTCGATGGTCACCACGGAAACTGTTGGGGAGCAGTGAGGAAGGAAATGAGTCCCGACGGCAGAAACACTGCAGCTGCTACAGGAACATGCTGCGTGTTTGTGACGCCTCACTCTGTCACTGAGGAACACTTTCAGTTCTCACAAAAAACTCTTTTATTAATCAGTTCATAACTGACTCGAGTCAAAACTACTAACAAATTGCCAGAGCAGAAAACAATGGCTTCAAATGTTTGACTGAACAATCTAGAATAAAATTATTAATACAAGAACTAAAACATTCAAAGCAAGCGGTTCATGTTGGTCCAAGTTTATTTAGTATTTTTTAAACTTGCAACTGGGAGATTTAAGGTCATGAGCAATATATCAAAACAGTAAATCAACTAGTTTTCTGTTTTTACTTCAGCAAACATGACAAACACTGCAGGTGTCACCTTAGGTTCTGGGAAGCTATTGACTTTTTATTGATTCACCATTAAAGCTAAAACATCTCATCTATCAACTAGTCTCATATGTTGGGGCAGCACATCATCTCAAAACATAACCTATGACATCAACAATGCAGGAAAACAAATCTACTTAAAAAAACAAGATTACTGATATTCCTCTCTTTCAGAAGACTGCTGTATTAAAGTAGATTAGATTCATGTAATCACTATTAAATATGTTCAGGTGAACGTGTGTCTCCGTACATTCACCTTCATGAGCTGCTGTCACATGACAGTTTGACCAACTGTATTGAAGACATTTCCCTTCATTACAGACAGTGTGGTTGCTTTGTTAGTTCACTTATTATTATTATTATTATTATTATTATTATTATTATTATTATATCCTCTTTTTTTATACATAATATGCATTTTTTTATTATTAGATCTATTTTTTGTATATATAGTGCATTTTTCTTATTATTATATCCTATTTATTTATATGTTATGCATTTTGTATTATCATATTTAAAAAATGGTATATGTAGTGCATTTAATCTTATTATTCTATCCTATTTCTTTAAATATATTATGCATTTTTGTATTATTACATCTAATTTATATATATATATATATATATATAGCGTTACGTCACCTCACATTAAAAACATAATTGGATTAAAGATAAGGATCTTAATTGAGGGCCAGGAGCCTGAACTGGGATGACGTCATTCTTCGTGAAACGTTGCTGGCTGACAAACTGACATTAACGGCTGATCGCGGATCTGTTTAACAGACTTTAACGGTCTTTTGTTACCCGTTAGGGTTCGCTGGTGGCGTCTGAATTAGACAAATCAAACACGCACATAACGGTAAAGTTAGCGGAGTTTTTTTAACGTCCTCTCTTCCGGAATATTACCGGGATTTCTGGCGCGGCGCGGCGGTCAACGGGCGCTTTCTAGCTAGCTTAAAGTAGCTAGCTAACCTAGCTGCCGTTAACTGAAGCTAGCCAACGCGCACAAAGCGAACCGCGGCGACGTTAAAACGAGGCCGCCGCGTCACTCTCTACGTCGTAACTCACCTGTTACCTGTCCTCCTCTTCCTCCTCTGCTGCAGTGGAGCTCGGTTCGCGGCTTTCTCTGCGGGCCTCTGCGGGACTTCCCTTGGCGTTGCTCCGCCAGTTGACGTTGCTTTTCCGCGACTCGCTGCCTCACGCGCACGTTGGCGTTGCTACGGAAACATCCGAACGTTGTAAATTAATACATATTTTTGGTGATTAATGTTTTTATTTTTCAATACGGAGGTTTTGGGGCGGACAGTTTGACTGAAAAAAAATATTAGTTTAATTTATTATTATATTAATAATTGCTTTTTATTTATTCAAATAAACATAGCAATAAACTACGCGCGCATAGGTGCGTTTCAGTAAAAATCCATATTGTTGTAAATAAATATATTTTAATAACATAGGATTAATGCAGGGATGTATTTAATCAAATAAACGTGAACTACTCAAATTAAACTACTCCACTACTTGAGATTAATCCTGGAGGTGTTGACAACTTTAGACAAATATTTTGGTGACCTTAAAGTAGTCAAATAGAAGACAAAAAGCATATGTGTGTGTGTATATATATATATATATATATATATATATATATATATATATATATATATATATATATATTATACATATATAAAAATGATCATGTAAAATTGTATAAATATATTAAATTCTCATAAAAAAATGTTGTGTAAAAAAATAAATATATATAAAAACACATGAAAAATGTGTTTAAAAAAAAGTTGCTTTGGTGTCCTGAGAGGAAGAAAAATGTCTTTGTCAAAAACTGCCAAACAAATATAATATATTTATATTATTTCCAACTTAAACTTTTAACTATAACTATCATAATACTCTTGCATTTTAAGACTGATAACTCTTTCACTGACAGTTTGTTTACATTGTTTTTGATGTCCTGCATCAAACACACAACAGCATACATGCTGCTGGTACACGGCAGAAAGTGACTCCATCTGGTGCAAAATAAGTAAAGAGACATCTAGAGTTTGGAAGAAAAAGAAACCTCACGGAATAACCCAAATCCATATGCAACACAGCCAAAATGATCAAAAAATACTAAATGGACAGCTAAACATGTCCCTTGAGATGCATTAGGGTTAAACTTCCCACAATGAAGTGTTCTGGTTAAAGTAAGTAAAGTCCAGATGACCCTCAGAAATGTTTATAAAACATGAAAAAGATCTCATATTTAATATTGACTTGTATTTTGATTATTGTAATCAATGTGTCAACTGTTCAGGATACTTTTCTGTGAATTTTATTTCCCAAAATAAATGTCTCTGCTTAATTTTGATGGATGAAAAGTAATCAAACATAAGCAGTCAGGTGTCACTTTTTAGATGTTTTTTAATTTGTTTTATTATCTATTATTATACAAAGTGTATTACCCAACATTAAGGTCTAAATAATATAGCTTTTGGCCTGAAAGTAGCCAAATATTAACACAAAAAATACTGCATTCAGCTCAAAAAAATGCCATGAGTTAGTTTTTAATATAGCAACTCCTTGTATAATCAAAAACATAATAAAGTTTGAATTAGATTAGAGTTGTATCCAGGAATTTAGAAATATAAAAAAAAAATATATATTATTTTTTTAAATAATTAATTATTTTACTGGTTCAGTTGCGTACATTTTATTTCCCAACATAAATACCTCAATTCTGTTACAAAGCCTTCTTAAATACATTCTAGGTGGATGCTGAGCATTTTATTTCTTATTTTGTTAATCAAAATGTATTAATTATTATTAAAATAGATGTTAAAAGTAAAAAAAAAAAAAGATGTGTAAAGCTTAAAGAGTCACCACATGTTTTTAATTTAAATTGGTTGCTAAATAAAAAATAAAAAAAACATAAATTAACTTTTACGTCCTCATGAACAAAATACAACTTTAATGAGAATATTAATTAAAGTACATGTTCAAAACCCAGCAGAAATAAGAGCTCTGAGTGTAAGATCACGGTCACGTGTACAGTTTATTAAAATAAAAACATAAATAAATAAAGATTCAGTCCTAAAAGAAGCTCCTCCTGTGAGCGCTCTGGTCTCTCTGTAGAGCGGTCAGGTGGGAGGGGGGCGGGGCCTGCGCGGCCGTCCCCCAGCCAGCTCTCTGGCCGGCTCAGGAGTACAGGCTCCAGTAGATGGTGTTGAACAGCAGGTAGGACAGCGGGAAGGCCAGGCGCGAGTACGAGTCGATGACGTAGCTGTTGCTGACGAACAGGTCCACGTGCTCGCGCACGGACCGCTGCCGGCGGAGGCGGGTCCCCTCCGGGGGCCGGGCGCCCGAGCCCAGGGACGACGGCGCTGCGGCGCGGGGGTCAGAGGTCAGGGAGGCCGCCGAGCGGGAGAACGGGGTCAGCTCCACGTCGTTGTCGTGGAAACAGCCGTCGAAGGCCATCGCCTGGCTGGCGTTGAAGGTGGACGGGATCTGAAGCGTGATGGAGGCAGGGCAGATGGGTTTAATATATAATAATGTAGCGTCCACATTTGCTTTCCTTGCAATGGAGGTTTGTTCATGAGACCGTCAACAACGTTGGCGAGACTCACGCACATCCGCTTCTCAGCTACAGAACAGCTAACTAGCACAGAACGCTACTTGAATACGCGTCTCACACACTTAACCTTTACCTTCCGACAGGTCAAACCCCGCCTCCCCTCTGCTCCACCAATCACAGGGCCGCAACCGGCCATCACGCACACTGCCTCCCTGTGATTGGCCGGAGAGAGCGAGAGGTGACCGAGCGACTCCTCCCACCTCCACAGGCACCTAGGGTCGCTATGACAATATATTTTATGGGGCCCTGTTCTTCGTAGCTGGCTTACTGAGTTATCCGGATCATTTTCAGGATAAGATGACATAGGTCAGGCTTTTCGGTTCCTCGAAGCAAGTTTGGAAAAATCACCATAGCAACACATCGAAATCCCTTAACCTGCTCTAGAGCATGTTAACTGAAATTCACTGGATAAGCTGACCACTCCCACCGGACAAAAGAGGCAGCTCACTTCCTCATTGATGAAGAAGCGATATTAGTTATGTTAGTTTTATAGGGAGAGAGTTCTTTCAGATCGTCAAGATCCGTTCTCACATCATAATCATAAGACAGTGTTATTAGTACACCATACATATCATTATTGTAGAAATTGATTAAGGTGATCGTGATGAGAATACAGAATCACACACAATTTATTTTCACTGCTTCAATTGATTGAATTTCTGATTATGAATAATACATACATACTGATCCGCCCATACACATATTCAAACTCCTAGTTATATGTAATATACACATACATGAATATACATATATATATAGTACATGATACATACGCACATACAGTACATATATCCTCATAAGTATATATTTATTCGTATACTACTGCCAGCAGGCACATTTAAATCAATATAATCTGATGAAGTACTTAAAATTAGCCGACATATTTTCCCAACACTGACGCATTTAACTTGTCTGATATTTTGCCATATTTTGCCCTCACAGTGGTGGTGTAAAGCTGCGTTCACGCCAAAAGCGTTGCGATTATTCACAACACTTTTGGTGTGAACGCAGCATTAGACTCTGCCATGATTATGGTCTTGACTTCCTCATATGCGTTCATGATCATCTCCTGCTCATCAGCGGAGAAAAAAGAAGCTCTTCATTTGAGTTTATTTGCCATGTTGTAGCGTTAGAACATCATGGATTCAGTGATCGACTATTTCCCCTTTTGAAGCAGACGTGCACGCGCATTTATCCTGATGACTGATATCTGGTTGAAATTAACGAGACTGATTGAGCGCGGATCAGCCTTTGAGAAATCGACATAGCCTGATGTCAATCATCTTGGTAATTTAAGCTGGATAATCGGACATTTGATCGATTTAGTAGAACCAGGTACGAGGAACGGGGCCCTGGTCAACAATCCAAACATCACAATTATTCAGTTTACGTTTTTTAGGGCAGAATATAGAAGCAGGTCTTTTACATTTGACAAAATGAAACCATGAAATATTTAAAAATAAATTACTTAAATCACTTTTTAAAAAGTTCTAATCTTATCGCATCTTAATGTTTTGTTTGTAAAATCTTAATTTGTTAAAATATAACTTTTTTAATCTCAAAGAAAATCTTTGTGATTGCTCAAAAATTTCAAAAAAAAATGTAATTAAATAATACATATACAATATATCTGATGTAATGCTTCCACCAGAATAACAAAAACAAGTTAAACTGATGAATTTAAAAAATCAAATAAAAAAGCAACATTGAGCTTGATTTACAAAGGTAATATTAAATGTTATTATATTTATTATTAATGTATTTCAGTCATGAACCATCACAGAGAAACACTGTAATGTCTCTGTTTGTCCACTAGAGCGAGACATTGAGTCAAACATGGCTGCTGACCTTCCCCCTCTTCATCTTCCTCATCTCCTCCAGAGTGGTGCAGTAGTTCACTGCCGCGTACTCGATCACCGAGAGGAACACGAACAGGAAGCTGGTCCACAGGTAGATGTCCACCGCCTTCACGTAGGACACCTGCAATGACACGGGGAGGAGGAGGAGGAGGAGGAAGAGCAACATACAGTGTGAAAAGAGCTTGATGTGTGGAGTTAAAGTCAAACAGCAGCAGGATTTAAAGACGGCAGATATTAAACTTCATTATAAAATCCATCACATAAAAGTAAATTTACTGTAAATGTTTTGCTCTTTTTATGAGAATGATGATGGACAGGAGTTTCAGGTCCCCAAACGCACCACATACACTTAAAAAAATATGTATTTGTTTTAATTACTTATAAGTGCAGTTATTTTCTGTCCATTCTTTTTTTCATTTCCTTGCCTTATTTTGAGTATAAATATTTTTTGGGGAATTATTAATTAATAATTAGAGCAGTTTACAAAAAATCAAGGTTCAGTAAAATAAAAAGATTGTTGAGAGCCAACTGAAAACATAACCTCCTCATGGAGATGTGAGTAAATGTGATATTTGTTGAGGTCGTCGGGGCCTCTGGTCCCTGTAGTCTGGATTACTGGACTCTCACATGGGACTAAAAGCCCTGAAACAGAGTCCCAGAGCCCGGCTGCCCCTGAAGGCCACAGCAGCAGCTACCTGAGGCATGGAGGAGGACACTCCGGTGATGATGGTGGACATGGTGAGCACCGTGGTCATTCCTGCAGGACGACAAGCCACACGGAGGTTATTATTAAGGTTATTATCATGATGATTCATAATAATACATAATTATACTACAATACATAATACTATAATACATATATTATATATTATATATGTGGTTACCCAGGGAGACGCGTGCCGGGACGGCCCTGCGGTCGATCCAGAAGGAGACCCAGGACAGGACGACCATCAGCATGGTGGGGAAGTACGTCTGCAGCATGAAGAAGAAGACGTGCCTCTGCAGGATGAAGTTGATGAAGAGGCGGTTGTACCAACCTGAGGGGAGACGGGGAGCGGTGAGCACGAGGATCCTCTCCTGAACTACATAGTACATGTACTGCTGCTCTACCAGCCTCTCCTGAACTACATACATGTACTGCTGCTCTACTAGCCTCTCCTGAACTACATAGTACATGTACTGCTGCTCTACCAGCCTCTCCTGAACTACATACATGTACTGCTGCTCTACTAACCTCTCCTGAACTACATAGTACATGTACTGCTGCTCTACCAGCCTCTCCTGAACTACATAGTACATGTACTGCTGCTCTACCAGCCTCTCCTGAACTACATAATACATGTACTGCTGCTCTACTAACCTCTCCTGAACTACATACATGTACTGCTGCTCTACTAACCTCTCCTGAACTACATACATGTACTGCTGCTCTACTAACCTCTCCTGAACTACATACATGTACTGCTGCTCTACCAGCCTCTCCTGAACTACATAGTACATGTACTGCTGCTCTACTAACCTCTCCTGAACTACATAGTACATGTACTGCTGCTCTACTAACCACTCCTGAACTACATACATGTACTGCTGCTCTACTAGCCTCTCCTGAACTACATAGTACATGTACTGCTGCTCTACTAGCCTCTCCTGAACTACATAGTACATGTACTGCTGCTCTACTAACCTCTCCTGAACTACATAGTACATGTACTGCTGCTCTACTAACCTCTCCTGAACTACATAGTACATGTACTGCTGCTCTACCAGCCTCTCCTGAACTACATAATACATGTACTGCTGCTCTACTAACCTCTCCTGAACTACATAGTACATGTACTGCTGCTCTACCAGCCTCTCCTGAACTACATAGTACATGTACTGCTGCTCTACTAACCTCTCCTGAACTACATAGTAGATGTACTGCTGCTCTACTAACCTCTCCTGAACTACATAGTAGATGTACTGCTGCTCTACTAACCTCTCCTGAACTACATAGTACATGTACTGCTGCTCTACCAGCCTCTCCTGAACTACATAGTACATGTACTGCTGCTCTACCAGCCTCTCCTGAACTACATAATACATGTACTGCTGCTCTACTAACCTCTCCTGAACTACATAGTACATGTACTGCTGCTCTACCAGCCTCTCCTGAACTACATAGTACATGTACTGCTGCTCTACTAACCTCTCCTGAACTACATAGTAGATGTACTGCTGCTCTACTAACCTCTCCTGAACTACATAGTAGATGTACTGCTGCTCTACTAACCTCTCCTGAACTACATAGTACATGTACTGCTGCTCTACTAACCTCTCCTGAACTACATAGTACATGTACTGCTGCTCTACTAACCTCTCCTGAACTACATAGTACATGTACTGCTGCTCTACCCGCCTCTCCTGAACTACATAGTACATGTACTGCTCACTTCTGAGATTTTGATATATTTTGCCTCCATAACTCGTGGAAAGAAACTTTTTATTTTACAATTTCTCCTAAAGTCACCAGAAGTTATGTCTGATGCCTCATTAGCATATTTAAACAAAACATTTAGTTAACCTTTAATATAATATTGCATTATGATGATTGTTGCAAGTTCATTACTTTTTAGTAATAATCTCAATTGGTAAAGTAGCACACACGCACACACAAACGCACACACAAACGCACACACAAACGCACACACAAACGCACACACACACACACACACACACACACACACACACACCCGTGCTGCTGTAGAAGGCCAGGCCGCTGGAGGCGTGGAAATGCTCGATAAAGAACTGAGACAAGACGATCTCGTCCGTCCTCAGCGAGTCGTTCCCGTTCTTCCAGTAAAGCATCAGGTCGTTCTCATTGTACGCGTCTGTGGGGGGAGAGAGAGAGAGAGGGGAGGGGGGGGGAGAGCATGTTGGGGGGTGGGGGGGAGAGAGAGAGAGAGGGGAGGGGGGAGAGAGCATGTTGGGGGGGGGGGGGGGGGGGGGAGAGAGAGAGGGGAGGGGGGAGAGAGCATGTTGGGGGGTTGGGGGGGAGAGAGAGAGAGGGGAGGGGGAGAGAGCATGTTGGGGGGTGGGGGGGAGAGAGAGAGAGAGGGGAGGGGGAGAGAGCATGTTGGGGGGTGGGGGGGGAGAGAGAGAGAGAGAGGGGAGAGAGCATGTTGGGGGGTGGGGGGAGAGAGAGAGAGAGAGGGGAAGGGGGAGAGAGCATGTTGGGGGGTAGGGGGGGAGAGAGAGAGAGAGCATGTTGGGGGGTGGGGGGGAGAGAGAGAGAGAGCATGTTGGGGGGTATGGGGGGAGAGAGAGAGCGAGCATGTTGGGGGGTGGGGGGGAGAGAGAGAGAGAGCATGTTGGGGGGTGGGGGGGGGAGAGAGAGAGAGCATGTTGCAGCTGTTATAGTATTAAAGTATTAAAGTTAGAGCTGCTTTTAGTTTATTATAATATATATTTATTTGGCCCTGGTCATTCAAGTTTGATGTTAATCTATAATTTCCCATCACACTTTATTTGTTGATTTAAACGTGTGTGTGTGTGTGTGTGTGTGTGTGTGTGTGTGTGTGTGTGTGTGTGTGTGTGTGTGTCTCACAGCTCTCCAGCTCCAGAGAGCAGTTCTGTGTGTCCAGAGGGAAGCTGCTGAAGTCCATCGAGCAGAGCGACGTCACCGTCACCCTGAAACACACACACACACACACACACACACACACACACACACACACACACAGCCACACCCACACACCCACACACACCACACATTAAACACACACCACCTGCTGTCGCCAAGGAAACCAGCAGCGCTTATTGAATATTATAAGTCATTTTTACTCACTGGTAGTATTGTTAAATTCTAGTTGTTTGCTTATTTACGTTCGATTTTTTTTTTATGTATTAGGATAGTCTTTTCTTTTGATAGCTTTTAGTTTAATTATTTGTAGTTGTTTACTTAGTCTTTCGATTGTTTATTGGTTTATTGATTGGGTAATGCTGTGGGCCCTTGGGGTTTACATATAGGAGTAGGCGGGTACAGGACCAGCATGCACCTGGGTAGGCGGGTACAGGACCAGCACGCACCAGGGTAGGCCTGTGATTTATTTACCAGCTCAGCACGGGAGAAGCAGCATGGGGCGTCTGACCACTACAGAATCCATAATTTATAAAGTATAAAAACCCAATCATGAAACGCATAATAGGCAAGCTTATTAATTAAGAATAATGTATAACTGTGTTTATGAATTGCATTCTAATGAGTTACTAATGAGTGTTCATGTTGGAACAATGCTTTGTAAATGATGAATTAAGTGTTTATGCTTTACTAATGCTAAACAGTGTGGAGTTATTATAAAGTGCACTCTAAAAAGCCCAACTTCAAATTCTAGTCCTAAATTCAAGTCCTAACACATTTTTTTAAGTTGAGTCAAAAATACCTTTGAAAAAAGTTGAACTAACTCAAAATGTCAATTTTATTAAAAAGGAGTGGAATCCACTGAAAATGTTAAGTTGAGAAAACTTAGTATAGTGGTTTGGGCATCTGCTGAGGTAACTAAGGCCACTGTGCATATCAGTAAACACACATACATACATATATATATATATATATATATATATATATATATATATATATATATACGTATATATATATATATATATATATATATATATATATATATATATATATATATATATATATATATATATATATTACTACTTTAATCTTACATTTTAAATAATAAAATAAATATAAAAATATTTTCTTTAGCCCCTGTTTAAGATACATTGATTTTTGATACCATTGTTTGTTTATTATATTTAGATACCTGAAAGTCTGTCTGTTCACAATAAATGTTCAATAGAGAGAGAGAGAGAAAAAAAAAAACGCCAACCGCCGTAAAAGCAGAAGAAGAAGAAGAAGAGAGAAAAATATCCGTCTACCACTGCACATGTGCACTTCTGCATGAGATAGCGATTTCGCGCCTGTCCACGCCAGTTTAAGTGTTTCTGCAGAATGCCGTCTACGTCCAGCACAACTTAACCAGGTAAGACTGTGTATGTTCAGTGCGTTAGCTAACTGGCTAGTCAGATAACCTGTTGTTTTTTTAATGCAAAATGTAACATTAAGAAGTTTACAACATGACAGACCCCAGCCTACTTTTCACGTGTTCATAACGCCATGTGTAATTTCACAATAACGACCTGCTCGTGTTAGCTAGGTTAGCTAACATGTTGCTGCAGTGCTTCTCCGTTCTTTAGCGTTGGTGGCGTCGACACTGCCTCTAGTTCCCTCATAAGTTACCCGCGCGTAGCATTCAGGTGCACTAGATCCCGTCCAGGTCCTGGACGGGATCTAGTGCCGCGGGCACCTGGTCGCCCGCAGGGACCACGTGAGTCACCCGCGACTCGCGAGGCATGTTCTAAAAATAGAACACATTTTGAGCTTCGTCAAAAAGATTTGTGTTTTTATCAACCGACCTCTCTACATGGTCGCGTTACAACTCTTCTCTGTATTGAGCACGGCGGAGTTTCGCCCCGATGCGATGCACACAGACACGGCCGCGCGCACAGGTGAACACACAGGTGAACACACAGGTGAACACACAGGTGAACACACAGGTGGACACACAGGTGGACACACAGGTGGACACACAGGTGGACACACAGGTGGACACACAGGTGGACACACAGGTGAACACACAGGTGGACACACAGGTGGACACACAGGTGGACACACAGGTGGACACACAGGTGGACACAGTGTGTGAAAGCGGCGAAAAAATGTGTTGCGTGCTTGCACACTCATCGCAACTTATGAAGCTGTACAGGTCACGCAGCACATCGCTTGGAAAGGACATGAGGATCCTTCTAGACAACTTTGATGAACAGGTAATCAATAAGTAGGAAGTGAATGTGGAATAACAGGGTTCTCAATTAGATTTAAACTGGGACCAAAAACTGGGGGACAGACGAGGGGCATTTTCACAACTATGTAGTCTGACCCAATACATCAATTATAAAGTGGACTGAATGAATGGAGGCATCTTGTACTGTTATGGTGACACTAATATTAGCATAGTATTATGTGTAGGTTTGGATATTTGCTGACAAATATGATGTGGTTGCTACTTTCCACTTTTTTTAAGAACTACCAAAATACATGAAATGTGTCTGTCACCAATGTGGTGTTCTACCCCTTTTCTACTGTGGTCAGGACAAATGCTGGAGTCAGTTTGGCACTTGAGTAAACGGGTCCATGTTTACGCCAACCTAGGAGCAGGAGGCACAACATGTCAAACTATAGTGTGAAATGCTTTTTAAGAAGGTTTAATTAAATAGTAGTAAGGCCATTGAAATTTCAGAGTTGCACCGTATAACTAAATATTAAAGGCCTATATGGTGTTTTATCACATTGTATTGGGGCAAAAAAACATCAGTCCCAGTTGTTGTGCTAATATTTCACGATCCCTGTTCTACACTATGCTTTTGGAGCTGGGAAATATATTAAAACCAATTATATTTTTGCACTCTGAATGGCTTTCGTCTCAACTATGCAAACCATAACATTGGAGCAGAGCATTTACCATCAGATGACCCTTTTTAATATTTCAGAGTTTGTCTTCCAATATATATAAATACACGTTAATGTAAACGGGTGTATTGTATTGTTAGGCTTAACTGACATTTCAAATTGGGGATTTCAGAGATGAAAAGCAACAGAGCGTTATTGTTTTCACACTTAAACTATGTCCAAAAACATGGTACCCATATGTACAGTAGGAACATATGGGTTCATTTAGTTAGTGAATACAGCCGACCTGAAATGCATGCTACCATGCTGGAAGCATTTTACCAAATTTATTTGAATAATGCCTTTGTCTTTAATAGTTTGCATTAGGGCTGCAACAACGAATCGCTAAAATCGATTAGCAAAAGTGTTGGCAAGGAATTTCATTATTGATTGGTTGTGTCGCGCGATTATTACGGCAGTCATAAAGAGAGCGGAGCAGAGCAACTGGCCGCCATTGTGTCTGAGATTGGAGTGAGACACTGAGAAACGTTTAGATCGTGATCTTAGCAAAAATAGAACATCTTGGATGTGACGTGTCGAGTCTTGGCCAATCAGCGTTAAGATGTCTCCAGCGGCTTATATTTTCTAAGAGTATTTTCCAAAGAAAGATCGGAATGAAAATGACAGTATGATAATAATGCCGATGATAATATGTCAAAGCGCTGATTTATACATCAAACAAAGCTTCATGACACAATTTATTTATTTCCTCAGGGAGAACAAGCCGGATCACCCGGAGAGAACCCACTGGACCTCGGGGAGAACAAGCAAACGTGAAACTTGCTAGCTACTACAGCACCGTGCAGCCCTGAATATTCATCATTATGAATATTATTATGATATTATTATATTATCCTCGACCCAAGCCTCACAGGAGTCTCTGGTCAACTCGAGCTGAGCCTCACAGGAGGCTCTGGTCTCCTTCAGAGATGCCACGAGTTTTACATTCTCAGATCTCTGCTGGTCCACCTGAGCCTGAAAGGACTCCTTTGACTCCTGGAGAGCGGTCCTCTCCTGCTGCAGCTCCTCTGAGGCCCGGAGGAGGGACGACTTTTCCTCCCGCCACTCCCGAAAGCCTTCGAAATGTTCCTCGTCTTCGTCCAGTAAGGTCACCAAGCTGTTGACCTCCTCTCTTTTGGCCTCCAGCTGAGCTTCACAGGAGGCTCTGGTCTCCTCCAGCCGAGCCACGACTCTGATCTGCTCCAGCAAGGAGGCTTTCTCTTGCGCCCACTTTGAGCGGTCAGCTTCAAACTGCTTCTCCTTTTCCTGCAGCTTCAGTTCCACAATCCACCTGTAGTTCTTCCGCTGGCCACGTTCAGTGTTCAGCTCCTCCTCAGACGCCGTCAAAGCAGTCTGGAGCTTTTCATGAACCGTCTTCTGCTCGTCCAGTTTAGCCTCACAGGAGGCTCTGGTCTCCTCGACCTGAGCCTCACAGGAGGCTCTGGTCTCCTCGACCTGAGCCTCACAGGAGGCTCTGGTCTCCTCGACCTGAGCCTCACAGGAGGCCATGGTCTCCTCGACCTGAGCCACACAGGAGGCTCTGGTCTCCTCGACCTGAGCCACACAGGAGGCCATGGTCTCCTCGACCTGAGCCACACAGGAGGCCATGGTCTCCTCGACCTGAGCCTCACAGGAGGCCATGGTCTCCTCGACCTGAGCCACACAGGAGGCCATGGTCTCCTCGACCTGAGCCTCACAGGAGGCTCTGGTCTCCTTCAGAGATGCCACGAGTTTTACATTCTCAGATCTCTGCTGGTCCACCTGAGCCTGAAAGGACTCCTTTGACTCCTGGAGAGCGGTCTCTGCCTGCTGCACTCTCAGGTCCTCCTGATCCTCCTGATCCTCCTGAGTCACCGGGCGGTTTAGCATGGCGACGGCGTGTTGGGCCTGAGCCTCAACCAATTGGACGTTCAGGCTATCAACCTCCCACTCCATCTCTTGTTTCCCAATGATCCACATGTTTTTCTTGATGAGACCTTTCTTCCAGTTAAAAATGATAAAACTTATTAAAAAAGTTCAAATGTCCTCTTTTCTTGAAGATCAGCGTGTTCCTGTCAGTGAAATGCTGTGTTGAAGTTGGGCTTGATCAAAGGCACAGAACTGATGGGCGGAGCTTATGATCCACAAAATATAATGGGCGGAGCTTATGACTTCATGGAATGTTATGAAAACATGAACATTCCGATTTCTGAAATGAAGGATTGACTCTTAAATGCTTGCATTAGAACAGGGGTGGCCAACCAGTCAGAGACTAAGAGCCACATTTTTTACTGTGTTACTGCAAAGACCCCCCCCCACCCCCCGTGAGCCAAAAATTAAAATGTCTCTGTTACTACGACATAAATCCATTTAATTTAGGGTTAAGAAACCAACATTACTCTATCAAAGATCAAACTTAAAACAGATGAAAATAACAAAGTCAAAGATTAAACACACGTTATTATATTAACTTTGTTCAAAGCTTTTTTGTCACAGTTGAGAAGGACATAAGTCTAAGAACATGCATGTGGTCTGGGGCAGTGGTTCAACTGATCTGGCTGCAGGACCCACCATCACCCTGAATGACAAGCCGCGACCAAAGCGAGGAACATTTTCAACTTCTCAATTTGATTTAATGAAAATATGGCACCTAGGTTTGAACCTGAGATAGTATCACAGTATGCCAAACAGAAATATTCCCTTTCACACTCAATTAAAAACCCCAAAGTGCTTCTTAAGGATACAAGGTAATACAACACACATAATAATGTTATAACTTCAGCCTTTTTGAACATAACAAAAAAAGGTTGGGAATGAAGCGAACTATCACAAATAGTCCGATGTGTAAACTCACGCAAGTAAAGTGTGTTGTGAACGCAGCATTGAGGAGTGTGTGAATATTCAATTCAATTCAGTTTATTTTATATAGCCCAAAATCACAAATTAAAATGTGCAATCTGTACAAATAACATCCTGTCCCGGGACCTCACATCAGATCAGGAAAAACTCCCCAAATAAAGATAGTAAAAACCATTTCACAGGGAAAACAGGAAGAAGCCTTCATAGAGCAACAGAGGAGGATCCCTCTCCCCGGATGGACAGAAGAATAGATGTCATGTGACCAGAATGAACAACGTAACAGAGTTACAACACATGACATCAATATGACTGAAATTGAATAAATTGCACTCTGCCGCATTAAAAAATCCCTTCAAAATAAAAGCACAGGATTTTTTTTTTTTTTGCCCATGTAAAATGACCGTCCTGACGGACTGAAAACGTGTCCGCGAAAGACTGAAAACGGGTCCGCGAATGACTGAAAACGGGTCCGCGAAAGACTGAAAACGGGTCGCGAATGACTGAAAACGGGTCCGCAAATGACTGAAAACGGGTCCGCAAATGACTGAAAACGGGTCCGCGATTTCATGGCTTTCAAGCCGTCGCGCCTTGATTTCGACACCAGTGGTCTAAAGTATTTGCAAAATCAATAAAAAGATTTAAAAAAAACAATAAAAAAAAAACACAAACTTCGATATGAACGCAAGAGCCGCATGAAACCAGGCAAAGAGCCGCATGCGGCTCGGGAGCCTCGGGTTGGCCAGGCCTGCATTAGAATTTTAACAATAAAATGCCTAATATAAACGATTGTGTTTTTTTTTTAAGGCCACATCCAGTCCTGAAATATCATATTTTATCTTGTTCACCATATGACCTTTTTTTTTTTTTTATACATTTTTGCAAGCAGGATTTTACATTTAGTATTTGAGGTGTCAAATATTCAACAACTTTATTAATTCATACATAGAAACATTGTTATGCACATAATATAAATAAAATGGAAAAAAGTAAAATGTTTGCAGTGAGAAGAGTATTTCAGTCTACTGAAGGTTGCCTAGCTTTTAGCATAATATTAGCGTGTAAATTTTTGGATGCCTGGTGTAGTAAAAAAAAGAAGTCCTTCATAGTATTACATTTAGTTAGTACCTCTACTAGATACTATCGTGACTCAAGGCTTCAAACATCAGTCCACAAACCAATGGGGGACGCCATTACGACTGCGCCCACTTATATAAACCGTCGATGTATAATTACAGCTGTAACAACTGGACATCAAAGCATCCAGTTGGACCCAACAGACACATCTGGGAGCATCGTCTTGGAGGGAACATGCCGACATTTGGGTTTTGTGTCGTAGATGATTTGTTAATTCTCAACAAAGACCAACTAGTGAATAAAACCCCTTCGTGACCTCAGGAGCATCTTCAAGTGTGCGTGTTTAAGACCTCCGACTGGACCTCCTACCTGACGCTGTACAGGATGTTCCCGTCGGGGTAGACCCGCAGCATGATGTTCTCCATGGTGGTGTCGTGGATGAAGGAGCGCTTGGAGTGGACGAAGAAGACGTCGGGAACCCAGATCTTCTTCACCAGCCGCGAGTCGAACGTCCTGCTCTGATTAGTTCGGGACGGAAACGCCAGCCGCTCGTCCTTCCAGTAGTGACGCAGGTACAGAGTCATGGTGAAGTCCTGCAGGAGGAGATCATGGGGATGTTGGATTCGTTCTTGAAAAGGAAGTTACGAATACTTCAAGGAGCTCCCCTCTCTGATTGTGTAATTTCAGGGATTTTTAAAGACAGAAAGAGTTGAAAGCATCCAGTATAATAAGAAATATATGTCTATATATATATATATATAGTTGGATTCCTCTTCTTATGCACCAGAATCTTTCACATATCATGTATTTGTATCATTACTAACATAATACTAACTAGTTTTTTTTTTTGTTTTGCATCTTCCCATAACTTTTCTTTATTTTCTGTTTGTTTTGCACAGTACTTCTTCTAACGTTGTATTGCCCTTTAAAGTGTGAAATCTGTATACAAAGATTGAGTATTCAAAAAGATTTAACAAAAATACATTTAACAAAGTATTAAATGTAAGGTTTTGAAAACACATCCTGGTCACGCATTGTGAAATACTTGGTTGTGTTTGGGAGAGTCGTTCCTGCTCGTTCACCAGTGGAGAGACAACGTGTCTGCAGTCACTCTTGATCCGGTAAGTTTACCCGTCATCACAGGTGATCCTCACCATGTTGACCTCTGAGATGCTGTCGATGCTCTCCACCTGCACGTCGATGCCCACGGGGATGGCTGCGCCTGAAACCACCAAATCATTACAGTCACAACTCGTAAATCCCTGCGACGGAGGAAGGGGTTCTCTGCTCTCACATCACCTGAGGCGCTCCGAGTCTATCAAGGCATCCATCTGCAGATGACTCCACAGCGTCACCTGTCCCAATGCATTTCATGCAATGTTCAGAGGACTGTCTGCGATAACGTTGGAAGAATGCATGAAGGGGGAGCTGTGGTTGTTATTGATGCTGAAATGTGTTTTTACTCTGCAGCATCACAAAACCTGCAGGCTCGAGGGTTCTTGGACGCTCCAGAGGCTTTTCTCAGTAAAACGTTGGATGCAACCCTGAAAAGATTCACCATACTGATTAGATGCCTCTTCGCAGCTCGTATCTCTTCAACCGTCTGTATCCGCCCCGTGAAACCTCTTTTTGGTCAACAACGTTCTTCGCCCTCGCCGCCGACCGTCAACATCTGCTCCCCCCCCCCCCCTTCCTCCCCCGCTCTCCATCCACCTCATTAGCAGATTAAGCTTGTTTAACCGCTAAACCCGAACAACCTGATTTGTGCACACAAACAGCAGAAATAGCTACGCAGCACACAAATCCCCCGAAAAAAAAAAGCTTCAATCCCGGCTGCCCGTCTGGCTGCTCGGCCTCCGTGAGGAAGCATGACAAAGTTTGGGATTTTTTCACCAAAATATCGGCTAATTTGAGGGTTTATCCACCGCTGCGGACCCAAAGAGTTCATTCCCGGCTCGACCACGAGCTCCAGCGATGATTCACTGTCAACCCAAACTCATCAACGTCTCAATCTGCAGCACAATGTCAAACGTTTCACAATGAGGGGAATGCACAAGAAGAATGAGCCGTCGTGACTGTCGGCTAGCTAATGAATCACTTCTGACAGCTGTGAACTTCTGCCGCCCTCACAGAGCTTGTTTAGAGATCTGCAGGTCAAGAAAGGCTAAAAAGGTGATTTAATGTGAAGCTGCACATTGAAATGTAATTATTTTAATGCTGTAGTTTATAATCTAGGCCTCTAGCAAGCATACTTCATCTATAAAGTTCTTACAAAAGACTTAAATAAGGTACACAAACAAACACAATTAAGTGAACAACCCTGAAAGTAAAAGTTACAAAACCAAGAAAAAATACAAAGAAAACAAACTTCTTTGAGGCTTTATAGTCGCTCCTTTAGTTCTCACCAAAGTAAGGGGTCAACATTCACAAAAGCCCCACAATGCAATGCTTTGTTCTGTTCGTGAAAAGTGAAAGAAGATAAATCCTGCGAGTGACAGAGAGCCAACAGAGAGGAGCTGAAACTGGAGTAATGTGGAATTTACTGCCTTGCTGCATCGTTCTGGTCCAGCAGGAACATGCATTCTATTATTCCTTCTAATTAAGTTTAACTAGAGTTGTTGCACTTCTAAGGATGTTTAGACAACTTGTAGTTTTAACCCACGTGCCTGCAGAGGGTTTCTGCAGCCGAGTCTCGTCAGTTTTGGAATCGCAGTTTAATGTGTTGTCATTTAGTTAGACTGGACTCAAAGACCAAGAAAATGAAAAAGCCTTTTGACCTGAAACCGTGTCTGCTGGTGGAGAACACATCAACTCGCTGGTCGGGTGCGTGACACACATATATCCTATATAGCTTACATTCCTGCTGCCAAGGGGGTGAAACCTGCGCTGCACAGGGCCGGTGTGCCTCTGAGTGGACGAGAAGTGAGTTCATTCCACTTGAATGTCAGTGGGCCGGCAGCTCAATAAACACTTTACTTAATGAAGTTCGTCTGACAGCCAGGACCATAAAGCTCCGGCTGCAGACACACATATATCCAAAATAAAATAAAAAGACACCAGCGGAGCGACTCAACATGTAGAGTAACCCCGACAACGAGGGCTCTTTGGTGGGAAAAACCTGAGACAGGAGGTCGCTCTCTTTTCTCAAGTCACATCCAGTTCATAGAGCGACGCGTGCAGCTCTCTAGGTTTATGATGCAACATACGCTCTGGTATCGCATTTTTAACGGCTTGGTTTACAAAAACATGCGTGACCTTCTGCTTTCTGAGCACCTTCATCACGCAGGACCCTGAACATCAGCATCACCTGCATCTGTTTCTAACAGATGATCAGTGAGAGGCTTCTGCTGCTTCACTTTCAGGAGGTGTTGCATCACAGTGTTGGGGAGGTGGGAGCGTGCGGTACACAACAAGGCACATACACACACAAATATAATGTCAATACATTTAAACTCGTACTGAGAATACGGGACAACAAGAAAAGGGACGACAAAGGGACACAAAATGAACCAAAAATAGGCAAAATAACTATGAAAAGAGACTAAAGGGCAATAAATAGACACAACAGAACCAAAAGAGATACAAAGAGATACAACATGACTAAGAAGACACAAGAAAGACACAAATTGACTACAAAAAGAGACAAAATTATAATAAAATTACAAGAAATTATGAATATAAAATGACACAAAACGACAAAAACTAAACAGGCTAAACAACTATAAAGTGTGTGTCTTGATGCTGTGTCGGGGAGGAAGTGGGGCCCCTGTCATGTCTGTCCAGGGGCCCATTGTCTCACAATACGCCCGTGGCTGTAAAGCATTCAGAGGGAACGGTGCAGTGATGGATGACCACAACTAGGACGGTACTGTGCTTATCTATGATCAGTACTTAGCTACTATTAGCATATGTGTTATTTCAGGAACTAAAATATACAGTAAAATATTAATTTAAAGAGAAAACTGTTAATCTGCCCAGTGAGACTAAAATATTCTGGAAAAACAAACATAGAGAATAAAGAAAAAATCTTTATCTCTGAGTTTGAGGAGGAAATAAAAGCATGTGGTCAAACCAGGAAACTGGAGGGAAGTTGGTCCTAGTTGTTCCTGTTCAGCCGGTTTCACCCGCAGACACACGAAGATGGTCACATTGCTCTGTGCAGCCAGTGAGTTCGGTATGTGATGAGCAGCCTGTCTGTGGAGCATCAGTGAAGCAACGCTCCTCCATCTGTGCCACGCAGGGTTTACTGAACTACCAGGCAAAGGCCCAGGGGCCCAAAGGGTCAGGGCCTACAATATCTGTCAAAGAGCCACGAACCAACTGGGGAGAGACTCTAAATGACCACAAAGAACCACAAGACTACCGCAAAGATACAAAACCACTACAAAGAGAAACAAACTACAGCAAAGAAACACAAAACCACTACAAAGAGATACTAAAAGATTCAAAAGAGATTCAAAATAACCACAAGGAAACACAAAACTACCGCAAAGAGAATAAAACGACTCCAAAGACACAGAAAGAGACCCCAACAAAACAAAAGAGAAGCAAACCAGCTGCAAAGAGACACAAAGAAAGCACAAATAAATAGACTCACAATGACTACAAAAAGACCAAAACAAAGACACTCAAAATGGCCAAAACAATTCCAAAGATGCAAACCAGCTGTGAAGAGACACAAAGAGGCACGACTATGAAAAGGACCAAAACAACCACAAATTGTTACTACAAAGAGAAACAAAATGGCCGCAAAAATACACAAAACGACTACAAAAAAAGAGCGACTATTCTATTGTCCCCAAAAATGTTTGTGTGTTGATTGTTTTAAAATGAGTCGTTGGAAGACAATCAGGCTGCGATAGATCAGCATTGTGTTTGCATGTGACTGCAGGTGAAGGTGGATTAACATCAGACTCCTACACAATCCATACGGACTCAACTCAGCCATGAGTGACACTGGCAGCTTTGGCTGAAACACGGCCATGTAATCAATGGTCTCACACACACACACACACACACACACACACACACACACACACACACACACACACACACACACACACACAGACACACACACACACACACACCAGTGGGTTTCTATGTTAAAGCACACTTACGACAAATGATGATGTTTTTCACTGATCTTTATACTTCCACTCCATAACATTTATCTGATAGCTTTAGTTCATAAAAAAAGTTTGCAAACAAAAAGTCACGTTATGTTGCGTCGTATTGTTACGGCTTTTATGTTGCATTCCTACATTGTAGCATATGTTGTAGTGTTACACTGTATCGTTACGTTGTAGCATTTTGTAGCGCTATGTTGTAGCGTTACGCTGTAGCATTATGTTGTAGCGTTACGTTGTAGCGTTACGGTGTAGCGTTACGGTGTAGCGTTACGTGTAGCGTTACGTTGTAGCGTTATATGTTGTAATGTTACGTTGTAGCGTTACGGTGTAGTGTTATATGTTGTAATGTTTCGTTGTAGCGTTACGGTGTAGTTGTATATGTTGTAATGTTTCGTTGTAGCGTTACGGTGTAGTTTTATATGTTGTAATGTTTCGTTGTAGCGCTACGGTGCATTGTTATATGTTGTAATGTTTCGTTGTAGCGTTATGGTGTAGCGTTACGGTGTAGTGTTATATGTTGTAATGTTTCGTTGTAGCGTTACGGTGTAGTGTTATATGTTGTAATGTTTCGTTGTAGCGCTACGGTGTATTGTTATATGTTGTAATGTTTCGTTGTAGCGTTATGGTGTAGCGTTACGGTGTAGTGTTATATGTTGTAATGTTTCGTTGTAGCGTTACGGTGTAGTTTTATATGTTGTAATGTTTCGTTGTAGCGCTACGGTGTATTGTTATATGTTGTAATGTTTCGTTGTAGCGTTATGGTGTAGTGTTATATGTTGTAATGTTACGTTGTAGCGTTATACATTGTGTTATGTATTTAAGTTATATTGTTGCCTTGCTATGCTACGTTGTAACGCTACGCTTGGAGTTATGTGTGACAATTTTCACTTGTCGACAGACTTTTAAGTAGAAGGAGAAAAGTCTTTGGACGATAATTTATTCTTTTGATGGATTAAATGGCGTCAAAGGTCCAACCTCAGTTCACAACAAACCAGAAATCAATAACAATGTTTGATGCTGTCAAACTACATTTATCCATGGCAGGAACTCATTCATCAATCAAAGTCACGTGACCAGCAGAAACACAGACGCTGCATTCGTTCTCACGATGTCTCCCTAAAAAAAGACAAACTAAAAGCCGGTTGTGGGGATTCTCTTAAGTTTACAGACGTCCTTTAAAGGCTGACCGCCATCATTTAGAAATACCACCTTCAAATGTGCAGGAAGTAACAAGAAATGTCACGCGGTGTATTTCAGGACTGTGGAGGGAATGGTTTGGATGCTTCAGACACACACACATACACACACACACACACACACGCACACACACACGCACACACACACACTCTTATCTTCTTATCTGACACAGAAAAAGCTGAGATTTCCCTCCAGTGTAAAATTATAGTGGGTGGAATGCCGCAGAGCTGCGGGACAGACGCTACTGTTGTACGAGCATTATACACCGAGACGAGTAGAAGTACTGCGAGTACTGCGCTTAAGTACTGCGTTTAAGTACTGCATTTAAGTACACTTCTGAAGGTACTAGTCTCCTCTTTTCATGCCACTTCATACTTCTACTCCACTGCATTTATTTTGCAGCTTTATTAATTTTATAAACTAGGATTTTTACACACAAAATAAATGAGTTTGCAAAACATGATATTTGGTTATAAATCATGAATTAGTCGATTGACAGGAACTCGATGTAATGCATGAGTAATAATAATATTATAATATAATATATAACAGTAGAGCAGTAAGTACTTTACTTATTATGCTGACATATGTTGACTGAAGGAACATTTTCAAATTTGAGAACCTGGAAATATATGAAATGTTTGGTATTTTTGTTTGAAAACAATTTCCTTTAATCAACTAAAGAAACCAGAATTAGCTTCACCTCAGCTAGCGGCTAAATTAAAATGCTGCTTGTACGTTCATGCATCGATAATAATAAAAGAGATTTGAGGTCACATATGCACAAAAGAAGTAGTCAATTATATTCATACTTGTCCAATGCATATTTGTATTCATTTTCTTCGGGTGCAATGATTGCTCTTGCTTTCATGCATCAAATCTGTTTATTGAACTGCGTCTCCTTTAATCTCATGTTCCTCCACCGTGTCTCGTATGCAGGAACATGTTTGTCCTCGTGCAGCTTTTGTCTTCTGTTTGATTCCAATGCGCTTCATCGCAGACGTCAGTGTGTTTCCCACCCTCCATCTGCTGCAGACCTGGAGTATAATCCAGATTAATGCACACGGATCGCCCCCGACTCACACACACACACACACACACACACACACACACACACACACACACACACACACACACACACAAACACAGGCACTCATTATATTGCCAAAAACACACAATCATTTTTGAGTGAGCACACAGAGTCCTACTGTATTTCAAATGCATTAATGCTCTCTCTCACACACACACACACACACACACACACACACACACACACACACACACACACACACACACAATGTGTAATCTGGGTCAGTGTTGGTGATTTGGGGATCGACACATCCGTTGTCTGGGTGACCCAGTGCCCATCGTCACATCATGAAAGCAGCGTGTACGCATCATCAGCGTGGGACGGTGCGTGAGCGGATTAAATCTTCAGGGATGAAATTAAGTGTGTGTGTGTGTGTGTGTGTGTGTGTGTGTGTGTGTGTGTGTGTGTGTGTGTGTGTGTGTGTGTGTGTGTGTGTGTGTGTGTGTGACTTTTTTTATATTTAACGATTGCGTTGAGGACAATTTTTTGTTCATCACAAAAACATTTCCAACCTCACTCAAAAATATGTATGAAAAAAATGGATACAAATAATAATAATAATAATAAGGTTGGGAAAATGATCAAGGGTAAATATTTACCAGCACATGACAGGTAAGTATGGAATAATACTAATAATACTTTTAAGGTCAAGGTTAAGAGAAGTTTGTCAGTAAAATTATCGCTAAATGATTAATAAAGGAAATTGGTGTCAGAGGTCACGGCGGGTTGGGATTAGATTAATCTATAAAAATAACTTGAACCATGAAGCCCCAGAGGGAGACCGGGACCAGTAGAACATTTTTTTGAATAAATAAATAGGAGACTGTAGTTAAAATTGTTAAATAGAAATACAAAATATTCCACAAAACAATTAAAATATATAAAATAGGAGAATATATAAAAAAATATTAAATAGAATTTAAATAAATAAATTAAATTAAAAAAAAATTCCCATTATCAGTAAAAGTGATAAGAAACAAAAGGTAAAAATTAAATTAAAAAAGAATGTATTCAAATTCATAAAATTATAAAAAAAATAAAAATTTAAATTGATAAAAGTATTATACAATGGCAATATAAAATAAAAATGTGATATATGAAACACAAAATAAAACACTTTGTTGGAATAGAGAATGGCCTCATGTCCTCACAAGTATAGAGAGACAGTGTGTGTCTGACCTCCGAAGCTCGGCCTCATGGCGAAGTCGTGCTCCTCGATCCTCAGCAGCTGCTCGCTCTTTATCAGCAGCGTCTTAGTGCTGTCCTGCCTCTTCAGCTTGTAGTCAATACGCCTGCAGACACACACACACACACACACACACACACACACACACAGTGTGTTGAGTGATTAGTTGGTTTATTACGGCTGTAATTGCAGGTTTTAAAGACAGAAACACAGTTTGTGGTTTTCTCTTGCAGCTCATTCTCATTCTGCCAAAACATGAATCAAAGGCGCGCCTCCACGTGCACACGTCCACACGTGCGCACATTCACAAAAAGCACATGTTCACACGTGCCCACATGCACACGCATGCACGTGTGTTCATTAATCTGTACGTCCCACACAAAGAGCTTCACTATGATCCAAAACAATCCTCGCTGCTCCTGCAGGACTCGCAGCTCAGCTGCTGGAGACGTCATGCAGATGATGAGCATTTTAAACTACATTTCCCAGGAGGCCGTTCTTCATCAACTCTCCTGTTGCACTGCTGGACTCAGAGGGAAATATTGTACCTTTCACTCCACGGCATTAAGCCGACAGCTTTGGATGCATCAAGAAATCTCATTAATAATGTTGAGGTTTACAACCAATCAATCAATCAATCAACCAATTAATCAATCAATCAGACATAATCAGCAGGTTCATCAATCTTGCATCCAATAGTTCAACCAACTACATCTATCTCTTTTACATAATGTTTTGTAATAATATATTAATAGAATATATATTAGTAGAAATGTGTGTGTGTATCTTTTTTTTTAAATAGTTTTATTTAAAAAAGTATAAAGAGTATTTCTTGCAGTGTGGTATTAGTACTTTTGCTGTAACAGAGTATTTTAACAGCGTGGTAGTAGTACTTTTACTTAAACATGGTATTAGTACTTTCACTTCCTCCACTATTCATAACTCAACAGGAAGTGTTGAGTTATGTTTTGAGTATTAGCTTCATGGTTTGAGGTCGATTTGGTTTGTTTGTTTCAAGGTTAATTTAAAGGATTATGGAGATGGGATTTGGCTCAAACACACTAACCTCACAACAATGTGCGTGCGTGTGTGTGTGTGTGTGTGTGTGTGTGTGTGTGTGTGTGTGTGTGTGCGACTTTAAAAGAGGCTTTCCATTCGTCAGCAGAGAAACTCTAAAACAGCTTTCATCTCTTTTCTTACTGTGTTCACCGTGTGTGTGTGTGTGTGTCTGTATGTGTGTGTTTGTGTGTATGTGTGTGTGTGTGTGTGTGTTAACCCGCTCTAAACACACACACACACACACAGCCGGCTGTAATTACACCGTCTGCATCCTGACCGCGGTGTCGTCGGGGTTTCCCCGGTTGAATGTCAGACATTTAGTTTACAGTGTATTTAAACACACAACGTGTGTACTTTGTGTACTTCTGAGGACGTCACCACTCAAACATATTCAGAGGTTTGAAACACGCGTGACGTCACGTTGAGGTTTCTAAAGGTTCCTTCATGACCTTTGAACACAACAACAGTAAAAGTGTGCAAACATAATCATGAAAAACAAGTCAAGGTAGGAGTAACATTATATATTCTTAATTGTATTATTATAACTTGTGCATTAATGTGACAACAGGATTCCACAGTTGTATTCTGGTGCATTTCAAGTGTCGTAGTATATGAAGTATTAGCTGTTGTATACTTACATGGTACATAATATAATAAAGAGCCAGAAAGTCCAAACAGGACTTTCACTAAACTTTCAGCAAATATTGTTTATGCTTCATGCAGTTATTGATCTCTTTGGCTCTCTTCAGAGGTTTTGATGGAGGTTCAGAGACTTTCGAGAACAGCTGCTTTCTTTCATTCATCTTTTCCAACAGGAGCGCCAGGAAAGATGCTTTTTCCTCTCAAGACAAATGAAACCAGTTTGAAGGAAACCAGAAGTCGAGAAGCATCAACGTCACGTCTTCAAATGAAATAATCCCTCGAGAAGTGAAAGAAATCAAACTGTGAGTGACGCCTTCGTTTGGAAGTGAAATGACGGTAAAACACCGTAATGTACGAACAGCAAAGAGGTTTAGATTTGATCGATCGGTGGATGAAGAGTCCTTTAATATTAAAATGTGGGGAGAAGAAAGTGTAAAAGTGAAAACGTTTCTGTTTCTCGTTGTTTTTATGAGATCAAATATCTGGAGAACTAATGACTTGAAAGCTGATTAGCAAAAGTGGGAACAAGTCTTTGTTCTCAAGTCCCAATTCAAGACTGACTAGTCCCAAGTCAAGACTGACTAGTCCCAAGTCAAGACTGACTAGTCCCAAGTCAAGACTGACTAGTCCCAAGTCAAGACTGACTAGTCCCAAGTCAAGTCCCAAGCAAGTCTTAAATCAAGTCTCGAGGCAAGAAAGTCTCAAGTAATGACCTACAACTCAAAAGTCAAGTCTTAACTCCCAAGTCAAGATAGTCAACTCTCAAGTCCCAAGTCTGATAAATCCCAAGTCAAGAGACTAAACTTAATAATTCGTGGCACACTTTTTAAACAACGTGGTTTTTAATCTTTGGGCTTCAAGTATTGTCATTGTCAAAAGGCTCAAGTCTCGAGTCACGAGTCTTGTTGTTCGAGTCCAAGTCGAGTTGCAAGGCTTTTTTTAATTTTGTCGAGTCCACTCAAGCCCACATCTCTGCTAATAATTAGCTAACATGCTAACTCAAACAAAGATGTGTGAATATGCGCTACTTCACAGGTCCAAGTCTAAGAAGCAAAACAGCAGAGGCAGAGAAACCCTTCACTGATCAGAACGCTGAGTCTCACCCTCCGAACTTGAACTTGCTTTTCTCCCCGAGGAAAACCTCCTTGTGCCTCCGGCGCCCCGAGCTGCGCCCGCCGGACGTCCCGGAGACGAGGCTGGCGGCGACCAGCGCCAAGCAAGTCAGCAGGTCCACCTTCATGCTTCACAGGTCGCCCGCCACAGCGGACGCAACGCCAGCATCGCCGGGCCACAGGGACACCCAGTACCCCCAGTATCCCCAGTACCCCCAGTATCCCCAGAACCCCCAGTATCCCCAGTACCCCCAGTATCCCCAGTACCCCCAGCAGCCACAGGGACACCCAGTACCCCCAGTATCCTCAGTACCCCTAGGAGCTCCTGCAGCTCCAGTAGCTCCAGCGGGCAAACGCTGCTGGTTCTAGTCCAACATCCGGCGAGTGGATTCCTCAACCAGAGGCAGAAACATGAGCAGGGTTTCCTCTCGAGTGCATGAATGTGAACGCTCCTGCATGCGGGTCCTCGCTCTGCAGCCGGATGTCTCCGGGAGCTGCTGCTGCTGCTGCTGCTGCTGCTGCTGCTGCTGCTGCTGCTGCTGCTGCTGCTGCTGCTGCTGATGCTGCTGCTGCTGCTGCTGCTGCCGCTGCTGCTGCTGCTGCTGCTGCTGCTGATGCTGCTGCTGCTGCTGCTGCCGCCGCTGCCGCTGCTGCTGCCGACCGGCAGACCTCCGTCAGTCTCTCGGCCTCCGTCTGTTTCGTCCTATCTCTGATTAAAATCGATATGAATCTATTCCTCGCCGCGATGGAGGAATGACACTAATTCCACCCTAATCCTCTTATCTGCGGCCGTAGCAATCTTTCACTAACCTACAAACAGTCACACACACACACACACACACACACACACACACACACACACACACACACACGTGCGTGCGCACACAATCAGGGTTTTCTCACTGGGACAATACAAAAAACCTGGCACCTGGTGTGATTATATGGATTATATGAGGCGAGTGCACACCGCCACATTGCGTGTGTGTGTGTGTGTGTGTGTGTGTGTGTGTGTGTGTGTGTGTGTAGAGAGGTTATTTGTGTGTGAAAATGAATGTCGGGTTTGGAAGCAGCTCAAACAACCAATCGGCCGAGATTTAATCCGAGCTGAAGTGGAGTGAGATGCGTCTAATCCAGCCTCACCTATA
>NC_136606.1:2175102-2185102 GCF_910589615.1 Taurulus bubalis
AAATATCTTTTTTTACTGAAACGTAAAGCGCCTTGAGTTCAAAGGTCAAAGGTCATTCACAGTCGTAGTAATAATAAATATTAATACATCATATGCTACAGGAGATGTTCAGAGTAACGTGAAGATAAGAGGAGGTCAAGGAGTTATTGTTACGATGAGTAATAAAGCTTTCAGAGGTCAATATATTACTGTTTATATATAACTATAGTAGATCATTTATATATGAACACAGAATAATGTATTAGTAAGACGTACACACACACACACACACACACACACACACACACACACACACACACACATATATATTTATTCTATCACAATCTTCTGCACGTTTGGAATCCAGATTAATGATTGATCTTATTATTGATAGTTTGATCGGTGTATTAACCTGAAACTTTCCCACGGTGCGTTTACAAAACAAGATCAATCAAGCATGTGAAGATCAAAGAGACTCACGATGAGCACAGAACGAGAATAAAGAAATACATTAATTAATATTTAACAGTTTGTGGTTGATGTCTGCAAGAACAATACATAATAAAAGGTAATACAATATAATTATACGCTGTAATATCAGTAGTGGTCGTAAAACAGATCTTATTTTTTTATAACAAAAGTCTCGTTCTTTGAGAGACATTATGATACATAAAGAGACATTATGATACATAAAGAGACATAAAGAGACATTTTGAGACATAATGAGACATTATGAGACACAAAGAGACATTATGAGATATAAAGAGACATAAAGAGACATTATGAGACATAAAGAGATATTATGAGATACAAAGAGACATAAAGAGACATTATGATACATAAAGAGACATAATGGGACATTATGATACATAAAGAGACATAAAGAGACATTATGATACATAAAGAGACATTATGATGCATAAAGAGACATAAAGAGACATTATGAGACATAATGAGACATTATGAGACATAAAGAGACATAAAGAGACAATATGAGACATAAAGAGACATTATGAGATATAAAGAGACATAAAGAGACATTATGATACATAAAGAGACATTATGATACATAAAGAGACATTATGAGACATAAAGAGACATAAAGAGACATTATGATACATAAAGAGACATAATGGGACATTATGATACATAAAGAGACATTATGATACATAAAGAGACATTATGAGACATAAAGAGACATAAAGAGACATTATGATACATAAAGAGACATAAAGAGACATTATGAGACATAATGAGACATAAAGAGACATTATGAGATATAAAGAGACATAAAGAGACATTATGATACATAAAGAGACATAATGGGACATTATGATACATAAAGAGACATTATGATACATAAAGAGACATTATGAGACATAAAGAGACATAAAGAGACATTATGATACATAAAGAGACATAAAGAGACATTATGAGACATAATGAGACATAAAGAGACATTATGAGATATAAAGAGACATAAAGAGACATTATGATACATAAAGAGACATAATGGGACATTATGATACATAAAGAGACATTATGATACATAAAGAGACATAATGGGACATTATGATACATAAAGAGACATTATGATACATAAAGAGACATAAAGAGACATTATGATACATAAAGAGACATTATGAGACATAAAGAGACATAAAGAGACATTATGATACATAAAGAGACATAAAGAGACATTATGAGACATTATGAGACATAAAGAGACATTATGAGACATTATGAGACATAAAGAGACATAAAGAGACATGAAGAGACATAAAGAGACATTATGAGACATAAAGAGACATTATGAGATATAAAGAGACATAAAGAGACATTATGAGACATAAAGAGACATTATGAGATATAAAGAGACATAAAGAGACATTATGAGATATAAAGAGACATCATGAGACATTATGATACATAATGAGACATTATGATACATAAAGAGACAGGAAGAGACATTATGAGACAATATGAGAGATAAAGAGACATTATGAGACAGGAAGAGACATTGTGAGACAATATGAGAGATAAAGAGACATTATGAGAGATAAAGAGACATTATGAGACATTATGAGAGATAAAGAGACATAAAGAGACATTATGAGAGATAAAGAGACATTATGAGACATAAAGAGACATAAAGAGACATTATGAGACATAAAGAGACATAAAGAGACATTATGAGACATAAAGAGACATTATGAGACATAAAGCTTCTCTGCAGGATGCAAACAAAGACAGAAGTCACTTCTCAGTTGCAGCACTTCTGTAAGAAGTACTTCTTCTTCTTCTTCTTCTTCTTCTTCTTCTTCTTCTTCTTCTTCTTCTTCTTCTTCTTCTTCTTCTTCTTCTTCTTCTTCTTCTTCTTCTTCTTCTTCTTCTTCTTCTTCTTCTTCTTCTTCTTCTTCTTCTTCTTCTTCTTCTTCTTCTTCTTCTTCTTCTTCTTCTTCTTCTTCTTCTTCTTCTTCTTCTTCTTCTTCTTCTTCTTCTTCTTCTTCTTCTTCTTCTGTCTCCTCCTCCTCCTAAAACACTTGCAGTCTGGAGGATCCAGCGTCAACACGAGGCTGCCGCTCCATCAAAGGAAAGGCCGCTCCACTAATCCATCTATCAGCTTCACGGCCGAGCAGCAGCTTCACCGTTTGTTTCTGAGCGCTCAGATAGAGCGGCGATAACGTGAGAGGAGATTATTGTCCTCTTGCACAGATAAGACGCAGCGATGCGCAGGCTGAGATGCGACGGAGAAGAAAAGAAAAAGGCTTTTCTAGACTTTGTGTTGGAGGAAAGAGTCCAGCTGCAAATCTGACTGTTATTTCTTTTTTATTCTGCCGATGAAAGGACAAACCCTCGCGGCCCGTGGCAGGATCAGCCCTCCTCCAGCTGCACATGCTGGCTCACGTTTCTCACTGTATGTCTTCCTGTGTCCACTTCATGGGGAATGTGTCTCTAATTATGCTTCTTTTCCTTCTCTTTCTTCTCTGTGATGCTGAACCCACCCAGAGAGATCCAAGGACAGGGAAACCGGGGAAGACAAGTGGAAACCTGGGCGCTGCGACCGGCAGCATGGACTGCAGAGGCTCTGCGTCCTGTGTGTGAACCGCAGAGGGATCATGGCCGCCGTACAGAGCTGGGCCTGTCTGCTGCTCTGGATCGGCTTCGCCGCGCAGGACAAAACGCCAGGTGAGACACAAGCGCCTCTTTGTGCGGCCGCTGATCCGCGAGCAGCTCACAAAGAATTCAAAAGCTTCTTTGCAGGAACCCGAGACGCAGAATATAATCTCTTTTTTTCATGTCGCAAGGAAGGGATTTCTTGTTTTATCTTTCCGCAATCTGAGAACCGTCCCAAATTTACACCGACTTTCAAAGCCTGACGTCAGGTGTGAATCATTCGGCAGCAGGGAACAGCTGGACGTGGAGGGAACATCTGTGTCTCGTTCTGACCGGCGTCCCTGAGAGTTCAGGGAACTATTAACCCCACTGACGAAGCAACGGAAAAGAGCAACGATGAGCTTTGTTTGAAGGAAATGTGCTGAATATTCACACAAAGACAGGAAGAACTTAGAAAAGTTGAAAAGTTAGGTTCATGCAACAAAACCTCTTGAGGTTCAGGGAACCAGCGTTGATGCAACTTAACTACGTACACAACGACCAACGACTCTATGACTCCAACGACTCTATGACTCCAACGACTCTATGACTCCAACGACTCTAACGACTCTATGACTCCAACGACTCTATGACTCCAACGACTCTATGACTCCAACGACTCCAACGACTCTATGACTCCAACGACTCTATGACTCCAACGACTCTATGACTCCAACGACTCTAACGACTCTATGACTCCAACGACTCTATGACTCCAACGACTCTATGACTCCAACGACTCTATGACTCCAACGACTCTAACGACTCTATGACTCCAACGACTCTATGACTCCAACGACTCTATGACTCCAACGACTCCAACGACTCTATGACTCCAACGACTCTATGACTTTAACAACTCTAACATCTCTAACGACTATATGACTTTAACAACTCTAACATCTCTAACGACTCTATGACTTTAACGTCTCTAACGACTCTATGACTTTAACGTCTCTAACGACTCTATGACTCTAACGTCTCTATGACTCCAACGTCTCTGACTGTAACGACTTCAACGACTCCAACGTCTCTAATGACTCTATGTCTCTAACGACTCTATGACTCCAACGACTCTATGACTTTAACAACTCTAACATCTCTAGCGACTCTATGACTAATTTGACTCACGTGTCTAACAACTTTAACGACTCTATGACTTTAACAACTTTAACGACTCTACCGACTCCAACAACTCTAACGTCTCTACGACTCGAACGTCTCTAACTCTATCGGGTGACTGTGGCTCAGTGGTTAGCATGCCTGACTTTTGATCGGTGGTTCAAGCCCCTCCTCCGCTAGTCAGTGTCCTTGAGCACGACACTTAACCCCTTAGCTCCCTGTTGGTGTGTGTATAAAAAGAAAATGTAAGTCGCTAAATGTAACGTAATGACACAAAGTGACGAACACTAACGATACAAGTAACATGACTAACGACTCAGGTGACAAAATCAATGTTTACTTCTAGTTTCACACGGGTGACCGCCCGACATCCATCTCTGTCTCGTCTCCAAACTGTCAGTTAATCTGTCCGGATTAACGTGCTTCGCCTCAACATGCTAAACACGCTAAACGTGCGTCGGTTTCAGAAATTGAAACAAAACTACTTTGGTTACGATTTAGTTTCATTGTATTTCAACCGTAATGCTAAAGTATCCCCACTGATACGGAACTTTATACTTTTATCAGCTTGTTTGCACTTCAAACAGCGTTGAGAGTTTTTTTGTTCGTGGGCCACAAAGAGATCAAGATTGTGCAATCACCAGTTCCTGTAATCTCCTCTTTAAGTACTCATCTGCTTCTTTATCATGGAAACGGACTCCAGGGCGCGTGTGTGACGTAAGTGTTCCGCACTTTGTCGGACCGCCGCGAAGGAACCCGTGTTTGCTCAGCTCAGATTGCACAAAGACGTTCTGCAAGGGCACGACGCGTCACGGGACGGCGGCCGACTGACACCTGGCTGTCAGGTGAGCGGCTCTGTGCAGGTGTGAGGCATCGCTGAGCCGAGGTTTATGAGAAGAAGGGAACAGCTGGGCGCCGGCGGCGACAGTTGTAACGCCCCGCCGAGAGGCGAAGAAGCAACAATTAATCCCTGCAGCCGTTCATGTGTAGCTCTGCCAGCAACTGACACGCACGCATGCAAACACATGTGCAGCACAAACACGTCTGGCACGTTGGCACCGAGCCAACGATCTGACTCCACTTCTGGCTCCAACCGTCCTGAAAGAGGATCTTCTTTGTTTGGTTTTCTTCAGGAATAATCTGTGGTTGAGTTAATTAACACCGTGATCAAAAAGACCCCAAACTGTGGCATCAAAGTAGGTGTGTTGCTTTCAGCAGCTGGCTGTGGAAGAATTTAGGCCCAGGGGGGTCAGGAGAGAGAATTCAGCTATGCATGAGAATTCAGCTATACATGAAGCATAGACTTCTATTCAACCAGAGTCGCCGCCCCCTGGTGGTCAGGAGAGAGAATTCAGCTTTTACACATGAAGCATAGACTTCTATACAACCAGAGGAGTCACCCCCTGGTGGTCAGGAGAGAGAATGCAGCTTTAAGACATGAAGCATAGACTTCTATACAACCAGAGGAGTCGCCCCCTGGTGGTCAGGAGAGAGAATGCAGCTTTAAGACATGAAGCATAGACTTCTATACAACCAGAGGAGTCCCCCCCCTCTGGTGGCAGGAGAGAGAATGCAGCTTTAACACATGAAGCATAGACTTCTATACAACCAGAGGAGTCACCCCAGGTAGTGTTGAAGAAAAGGTGCATGTGACCTTATGAGATTTGCACCCAGCCGGTAAAATAACATGCTAGAATGTAAATGAATGTCAGCCAGATCAATTGTACAAACAAGATGTGACTTGCCAAGGACATTCAATGCCAGCCAAGAAGTCAACTTGACCGGACAAGAACACGGCCCACTGGCTAAAATCTGATTCATGGAAAAGGGACGTGAAGGGAGGTATATTTCTGGAGCAAATATTGAACTTGTTGTAAGAATAATTGTGTTCTTAAGCCAGCAATAAACGGCTAGGAGAGCCCGCCTCTTGCTTGATTTGATTGGCTGCCTGGCCAAGTCGGACACTTTGACGAGCGGTGCAACTATCGGCTCAGAAAAGTGGAGAATATTTAAACTTTTATACACGGTCTAAAACTGCTAGAAGCTCCTCACTGGAACATTCGACTCATCTGCTATGACATCACTTTTAGGGAGTGGCAAAAAGTGCTTAAGCACGCTTGAATAAAAGGTTAAAATAGTCCAACAATTAAACAGGTTTTACTTGCTGTAGATGTTCAGTTTTATTCATGGTATTTGTTGACAGTATGTAAAAATATATATATTATTGCGTTAACTATAACCTGTTAATGTTCAGCCATTTATGAATAGAGAAAAAAGTCATTCATATTTCTATTTATTTAGGGAAGTTATTTCTTCCTCAAACAGCTCAACAATCACAAAGGTTTTCACACATTAAACACAAACCAAACCAATTCTATCGGCGACAGCACGGACAAGGAGACCTGGGAGAACTGGAAAAGTGCATTTTCCAAGAATACGGTTTGATTTCCTGTTGAGGGTGAAAGGCGTGTCAGAGCCGATCAATCACCAGGATGTGTGGCAACAAAGGGAAGTTTAGGGTGAGGGATTCTCTTTGTCATCACTGTGAAACTCACCGGTTTCATGGGAACTATGATTTCCTTCAGATTCCAGTAAAACAGAGTGACTGGGTATCAGCACAGTGATGATGATGATGATGATGATGATGATGATGATGATGATGATGATGATATCTGATGAGCAGCAGTTTCTGAATGACCAAAAATGACCTCGACACTTCCTCGTTCATAGTGTGTTTAGCTCACTGCGATTCCGGATGACCGACTGTTGCTATGGTCACAGGGACGACCACCGCCGCCATAATAAGGTGTGATGCATGCTGGTCTCAGAAAGTCCCACGACCAGCGACCTTTCAGCCGGGGCATCGCTGCTCTTTCCCCGTGTGAAACGAGAAACCAACGTTTTGTTTTTGTCACAGAACTTGTGTACTTTACAATATGTAATGCTACTTATATGTCTATATTATATATATTTATATTGGATATTGGATATAATAATATATTATACTATTACTATAATAGTAATAGTATAATATATTGAATTATTTGAACCCAAATTACTTTTATTAAACCTAACTCAGTATTTTACGATCTTTTCTTTTACCCAACTAAGTATTTCACAATCTTTTATTAAACGTTGTGTGATGATACATTTGTCCTTCATGGTCATGAACTACAACAGTTTAACAACCTCAGAAACTTCACTGATATACAAACACACATTTAAAGGGCCGGCGTGGAGGATTTGGCGCCATCTAGTGGCCAGGCTGCAGCCACCTGAAACTTCTTTGGTGTGCCGGGCGTGCAGAAGAACTCAAAAGTCTCGACCCGGAGCCAGTGTTTGTCCGCTCTGGGCCACCGTAGAAACATAGTGGTTTCTGCTATATATATATATATATATATATATATATATATATATATATATATGTGGATACAAACGGCTAATTCTAAGCTAACAAAACACAATGATTCTTATTTTGAGGTGATTATACACTTAACAAAACGTACGTATATGTACCATATTCCTTATTATTATATTTCTGCCACTAGATCCCTCTAACTGTTAACATCACAGTCTCTCACCTGGGCTCACCTGTTCTCGTTTCAGACGTCATCGTGACGTGCGTCGTCTCGGAGGAGTGCGTGCTGCCCTGCAGCTTCCAGCCGGGCAGCGAGGAGACCATCGAGTGGTTCAGACAGGAAGTGATGGTGTACAAGTTTGAGCGGGAAGACGGCGGCGGCAAGGACGAAGACAGCGGCGGCGACGACGAAGACGGCGGCGGCGACGACAAAGACGGCGGCGGCGACGACGAAGATGCCGGCGGCGACGACAAAGATGCCGGCGGCGACGACAAAGATGGCGGCGGCGACGACGAAGATGGCGGCGGCGAGGCCGACAGCGACTCGGCCGACAGCAGCGAGGAGGAGGAGCCCTTTGAGCACGAGCAGGTCGCCGGCCGCGCCTCCGTTTTCCGGAAGTTGATATCCCGCGGAAACGCCACGCTGATCCTCAGGAGGAGCGGCCTGAAGGACAGAGGCACGTACAGGTGTCACGTGCTCACCGCGCAGGGCGAACACAACGCCAAGGTCGTCGTGAAGGTCGCAGGTGAGCTCATGGAGAAGAGAACGCCTTGAGGGTGAAAGTGTTTGGTACAGTTTGACGATTGAAATTATTTAAAAAGACATACGTACGAAAGACAAATGATTACATTTCTGAATTACTAACCCTCCGTGAGCCGCAACGACAACACAAGAGCAGCTGCTGTGTTTTTACGGCCAAACAAACTTGTTTTAAAGAGGACAGCCTCAAGGTTTCAGTTCTATTTGAGTGAAAACAACAGCTTCGTGCTCTGAGTTTATACGTCTGGATTCTTTCGTCTGAACTTCCAGACTTAACCTCCTGCAGCCAAAGTGAATCAACAGACATTTATTTAGAGATTGTACATTATTTACTTCCTTTCTTTACTAAAATGGAAAACAATGATCTGATTTCATTCTGCACACAGCACCTTCCTTCAAGCTTATTTATCTTTGCCAAAAGGTGCTTCAGCCTCTGCTCTGCTTTGGGAGAGAGCTGCAGGAAGGAGACCAGCAATGAGTCACTTCCTGTTCCCTCGTCTGGAAGTCAATGTGTTTTTGGTTAGACGTCTGAAATCAGGTCTGTGATTAAGAGCTGAAGCGATTTTAACGTTTAGTTCTCTGATATAAAACCGGTCAGTGAACGCCCCTCTGGTGAATTTAGAAGCTTTTACATGTCTTAAAAAAGAGTCTGGAGGAGACGACTGGGCGTCCTCACTAGGACTCTAGTCTCCTTTAGCTTAGTGGAGGAGACGACTGGGCGTCCTCACTAGGACTCTAGTCTCCTTTATCTTAGTGGAGGAGACGACTGGGCGTCCTCACTAGGACTCTAGTCTCCTTTAGCTTAGTGGAGGAGACGACTGGGCATCCTCACTAGGACTCTAGTCTCCTTTAGCTTAGTGGAGGAGACGACTGGGCGTCCTCACTAGGACTCTAGTCTCCTTTAGCTTAGTGGAGGAGACGACTGGGCGTCCTCACTAGGACTCTAGTCTCCTTTAGCTTAGTGGAGGAGACGACTGGGCATCCTCACTAGGACTCTAGTCTCCTTTAGCTTAGTGGAGGAGACGACTGGGCGTCCTCACTAGCACTCTAGTCTCCTTTAGCTTAGTGGAGGAGACGACTGGGCGTCCTCACTAGCACTCTAGTCTCCTTTAGCTTAGTGGAGGAGACGACTGGGCATCCTCACTAGCACTCTAGTCTCCTTTAGCTTAGTGGAGGAGACGACTGGGCGTCCTCACTAGGACTCTAGTCTCCTTCAGCTTAGTGGAGGAGACGACTGAGTGTCCTCACTACGACACTAGTCTCCTTCAGCTTAGTGGAGGCGACGTGAGGTCATGTGACCGTGGTTGAGCTCCTCTATAGACTAACGTTAGCTTCTTACTTTACACTTCAAACATCATGACAGGTTCATTAGCGAAGATTATCTGGATTAACTAAACCTGTAAGAATCATAAATTTGTTGTTTTGTTTTCTCTAATAATCCATAATGTAATGGAAGCTTGCGATTGGCTGTTAGTGGAGCGAACCAGTGCAGAAGACTTCTTGTTGGACTACAAAAAGCTCATTATTTGGTGTAATTCTTAAAATGACTGGCTGACTAAATGCTGAAGCTTGATTGAAGATTTAGGCCCAAATCACGTGTAAATCTCCAGTTTGGGTATGAACTG
>NC_136606.1:2192602-2200102 GCF_910589615.1 Taurulus bubalis
TGCGTTTGGGCCGGAGGAGCAAACAGCTCTGGATTTAGTTTCTGACCCCACAAAAACATCCCAGCTCACTGAGCTACTGCTTACAGTGCTTACAGTTCTAACAGTGCCAATGGAGCTAACAGTGCTCACAATGTTAACAGTGACAATGGAGCTAACAGTGCTTACAGTGCTAACTATGTTAACAGTGACAATGGAGCTAACAGTGCTAACTATGTTAACAATGCCAATGGATCTAAAAGTGCTCACAATGTTAACAGTGCCAATGGAGCTAACAGTGCTTACAGTACTAACAATGTTAACAGTGCTAATGGAGCGAACAGTGCTTGAAGTGCTAACTATGTTAACAATGCCAATGGATCTAAAAGTGCTCACAATGTTAACAGTGCCAATGGACCTAACAGTCCTTAAAGTGCTAACAACGTTAACAGTGCCAATGGACCTAACAGTCCTTAAAGTGCTAACAACGTTAACAGTGCCAATGGACCTAACAGTCCTTAAAGTGCTAACAATGTTAACAGTGCCAATGGACCTAAAAGCGCTAACGATATTAATGGTACACACCCAATTCATGATCTGTTTGGATTAACTATTGTCTTCAATGTTGTAGTTTAATGACGTAGAAAACAAATCTGAGACTTATGCTGACCGATATATTTTAGTTGTACTTAAATTATTGCATTAGTTATGTTTATAAATGTTTCTGTGACAATGGAGCTAACAGTCCTTAAAGTGCGAACTATGTTAACAGTTCTGACAGGAAAAGAGACGCAGAGAACCGAAAGGCTGCAACTTAAAGCTCGTGAAGAAGAAGAAGAAGAAGAAGAAGAAGAAGAAGAAGAAGAGCCTCTCATAGCCTCTGGATCTACAAAATAAAAGACTTTGTTTAAACCTTCACTGAATTTAAAGGATTCTCAAAGCGACTTCCGTTTCTTGTCTGGTGTTCATCAGGAACACAAATGTGACTGAACGACGTCATCGATATTTAATCTGCAAACTAAAATGTTTCTCTGTCTCTCCGCACTGCACCTCTTCGCCAAATGTGTCATGATCAATGTAACGTGATTAAAATGGAGACTAATCACTGAAGGTGTGTCTGTGGGTTTCTTCTGAAGATCAGGGCGGACGTGCCAGAACATAATTACATGAATTGAGATTAATTATTTAAAAATGTGCTTTTGTGCTCAGGCAGCAGCTGTTTTCTAGAGGAAGTCAGAGGGAGACGTTGCATTAATCTTAAAATCTTAACTTTAAAGGGCACTCATTGAAATACTTTGTGAGGGAAATTACCATGTATGGTTACTTGCTTGATAAAAGGCTACAGGATGCGATCTCTGCGGTGGATCTGGTCTCTGCTGGATCTGGGTCTGTCCATGGTGGAATGGTCTCTGCTGGATCTGGGTCTGTCCACGGTGGACTGGTCTCTGCTGGAGTCTGAGCTGAAGGAGGTTCTGGTGAACCTGCATGATGTCATCTGGTTTCACCAGAATCCGACCCGGTGGCTCTGATGAGGAACTTTAAGAAGAACTCTCTAGAACCAGACCATCTTCTCTCTGATGGTCTGGTTACTGATGAAGGTCTATAGAGGACCAGGACTACACTGAGGTCTATAGAGGACCAGGACTACACTGAGGTCTATAGAGGACCAGGACTAGACTGAGGTCTATAGAGGACCAGGAATACACTGAGGTCTATAGAGGACCAGGACTAGACTGAGGTCTATAGAGGACCAGGACTACACTGAGGTCTATAGAGGACCAGGACTAGACTGAGGTCTATAGAGGACCAGGACTAGACTAAGGTCTATAGAGGACCAGGACTACACTGAGGTCTATAGAGGACCAGGACTAGACTGAGGTCTATAGAGGATCAGGACTACACTGAGACTATGGAGGACCAGGACTACACTGAGGTCTATAGAGGACCAGGACTACACTGAGACTATAGAGGACCAGGACTAGACTGAGGTCTATAGAGGACCAGGACTAGACTGAGGTCTATAGAGGACCAGGACTAGACTGAGGTCTATAGAGGACCTGGACTAAACTGAGACTATAGAGGACCAGGACTATACTGAGGTCTATAGAGGACCAGGACTACACTGAGACAATAGAGGACCAGGTCTAGACTGAGACTATATAGCACCAGGACTACACTGAGACTATAGAGGACCAGGACTACACTGAGGTCTATATAGGACCAGGACTAGACTGAGGTCTATAGAGGACCAGGACTAGACTGAGGTCTATAGAGGACCAGGACTACACTGAGGTATATAGAGGACCAGGACTACACTGAGACTATAGAGGACCAGGACTACACTGAGACTATAGAGGACCAGGACTACACTGAGACTATAGAGGACCAGGACTACACTGAGACTATAGAGGACCAGGACTAGACTGAGACTATAGAGGACCAGGACTACACTGAGACTATAGAGGACCAGGACTATACTGAGGTCTATAGAGGACCAGGACTACACTGAGGTCTATAGAGGACCAGGTCTAGACTGAGACTATATAGCACCAGGACTACACTGAGACTATAGAGGACCAGGACTACACTGAGGTCTATATAGGACCAGGACTAGACTGAGGTCTATAGAGGACCAGGACTAGACTGAGGTCTATAGAGGACCAGGACTACACTGAGGTATATAGAGGACCAGGACTACACTGAGACTATAGAGGACCAGGACTACACTGAGACTATAGAGGACCAGGACTACACTGAGACTATAGAGGACCAGGACTAGACTGAGGTCTATAGAGGACCAGGACTACACTGAGACTATAGAGGACCAGGACTAGACTGAGGTCTATAGAGGACCAGGACTACACTGAGACTATAGAGGACCAGGACTACACTGAGACAATAGAGGACCAGGACTACACTGAGACTATAGAGGACCAGGACTACACTGAGATCTATAGAGGACCAGGACTACACTGAGGTCTATAGAGGACCAGGACTACACTGAGACAATAGAGGACCAGGACTACACTGAGACTATAGAGGACCAGGACTACACTGAGACTATAGAGGACCAGGACTAGACTGAGGTCTATAGAGGACCAGGACTACACTGAGACAATAGAGGACCAGGACTACACTGAGACTATAGAGGACCAGGACTACACTGAGACTATAGAGGACCAGGACTAGACTGAGGTCTATAGAGGACCAGGACTACACTGAGACAATAGAGGACCAGGACTACACTGAGACTATAGAGGACCAGGACTACACTGAGGTCTATAGAGGACCAGGACTAGACTGAGGTCTATAGAGGACCAGGACTACACTGAGACAATAGAGGACCAGGACTACACTGAGACTATAGAGGACCAGGACTACACTGAGGTCTATAGAGGACCAGGACTAAACTGAGACTATAGAGGACCAGGACTACACTGAGACTGGTTCAGGACCAGGTAACATGAAAACTCGGGTGTAGTTTCTACTGTTCCACTTTATCTGTAAATAAATAAGATTCAGAAATGATTCAGCTATAGTGAGTAATTGATTGACAGGAATTCTGGGTAATGACGTGTTTGCACATTCCTCAACTTCAGTTACAATTGATTTTTAACTAGTCTTTAAATATTAAAGTGAATTCGCTGACTCAACCTGACAGAGTTTCTTATCTGAAAACACCGTTTACGGGAAACTGACACGTGCTGCTGGACTTTGACAAGAAAACGTAACAAAAACAGAGCAACTGCTCTGTCCTTTAGAAGCAGGAATCAGTGTCCTCCATTCGTAGTGGAAGTTAAAATGCTTTTCATAGATAAAAAAAAAATAAGAGTAGAGGAGGAATCTGAAGGCTGAACAGCTTATATTTGTCCCTGAAAGTTGAAACTCTCTAGCCTGGAAATTTGTTATCTACATTTGACCTTTACCGTGGAAACACACACACACACACACACACACACACACACACACACACACACACACACACACACACATACACACACCCCCCCACACACACACACACGCACACACACGCCCTGGCAGTCTAAAGTTAGCCTCAGCTGATCATACCATAATCTGTGTCTCAATGGCGGAGCAGACACTCAGCAGGCGGATGGCGTTGTGCGACCGTGTGGTGTTGTTTGTGTTGTTTGTGTCGTCGACCCTCCCGAGGACGTTTAGCGGAGCAGGTGAGTGTTGCGTTCACTGCCCATCTGATCTTAGTCTGAACCTAAAGCACACACACACCCGTGTTTTAAACCGTTTCTTTTGCTCGTCGTCTCATGTGGGTGAATTGGCCCTTTAATGAGCTGAAGAGGATTAAAGTCCTGGACTCAACATCTGGAATGAAGAGCGTGACGACCGTGTTCCACCATGTTTGAGCCTTTAAATGGATTAAAAAAACAAAGAAATAGGAGAAAATAGAGAAGAGAAACTAAAAAACCGGTTCTACCTGGAATGCTGCTGAACCACATCACATTCCTGCACACACACCTGCTGAGTGTTTTTTTTTACACATGTTTGCTTCCTCGTTATGTTCACAACATTCAACGCCTTCATAAAAACAACTCCTTTTAAATTCTTCATGGGCCGAGTTCACATCCCTGTTATTTTGGAAATAATATGATCGTTGGTCAAGAGGCAAAACTGTTAAAGTATTGTTTTTATTATTATTATTATTTATTTTTTCTCCCACCAGTTCCCATTATTCATCCATTCATTCATCAACACAATGCATTGCTCTCTCTCACTACGCAGACGACACACCGTTATACATATCAACGCCTCCTCCGTCTCTGCTGGGATTGTTTTGTTTGAACTAAATGTGATGGTTCTTGTTGATGTGGACCAATGCATTGTCCGTTAATGACGCAGCATCCCGTCATGCGCGTATTTATGTAAACGATATCAGACGGCACAGAAGGCCCAGGTAGAAAATGCACGGCCCGCCACTGATCTATGTTTATGAGCTCAAAACAGATCATAACCAGACTTTCCCCCCTGAACTGAACCCTGATGGACGTCTCTTCCCTGGTGCCTTTACAGAGGATGCAGCCTGTGTTTTGGCGGGCAGCTGCATCTTACCGTGTACTTTTGACCCCGGAGAGGAGTTGGTGATCCACTGGATTCAGATGAAGACGGGAAACCCTGTCCACTCCTTCTACCACCAGCAGGACCAGTTTGAGCGGCAGCACCAAAGCTTCAAAGGCCGGACGTCGCTGTTCAAGGACCAGGACCCTGGAAAAGGAAACGCCTCGCTGCAGCTGAGGGGGGTAACCATCCAGGACGAAGGCCGATACAAATGCTACTCCGGCACCACGGCCGGCACCAAGGAGTCCTTTCACACCTTGAGCGTGTACGGTATGAGAAACACAGTGAATACAGAAAGAATACAAATATCAAGAACGTTTTAAGCTTTTGTTCTAGAATTTGAGAAACCTGATAGAAATGATGAGTTCATCCACGTATTCTACTACAACTGTTTATGAGATATTACGATTGTTCTTGCATTTTCATGCATTTCTGTGTATTTCTATGCCTTTTTTTAATGCATTTTCGTGCATTTTTATGTCCATGCATTTTCACATTTACGTGCATTTTCATGCAAATTTCTTTGCATGCATTTTTATTTGCATGCATTTTTACATTTTCGTGCATTTTCATGCCATTTTATTTCCATGCATTTCATGCATTTTTATTTGCATGCAGGAGGCCCTGGAGCCGTATTGTAGTGGCGTTTAATTAACACGTCTTCCATGAGATCCGTGTTTGCCTCTGCAGCTCTCAGCTGTTGTGAAGCTCTTGGCTCGATTCAAGATGAAAGCAGGCAGAACTGTACCAGTAGAGAAACAGCTTTATATCAATATATAACTAATTATATTACTTATATAAATGTGTAACAGCTCTGCATGCCGCTCCAGAGTGATACTTAGATATGTGTGTTGCATATTTCATTGTGCTCACTGACTCAGCGCGTTTAACCTGTTTTAAAGAATGAAGGCACGGATTGTGTTGTCAACTTGTTTCCTGGTGTGGAGGAGGAGGCCGAGGAGCCGGATCTCCTTTCAAGGCTGTGAGAACAAGGCCACAGGAGATAGGACACAGGAGATAGGACACCTGATCTCCAGTGTTGTGAGAAAGCTGCAAATACGAACACATAAAGAGAATAGACTCGTTCCAAAGAGCTGCTTCTCTCCTGGACTCCAGAGAGAAAGCAGCGGCAGCAGGAGGCGTTCACAATAAACTGTGGACAAGTCGAACAGTTCTCAGCTGCCCTCAAAGTAAACACAGGAAGTCACAGAAAACATGACTTCCTGTTAGTTGCGATCTGTAGTCTACTTGTAGTTTACAGATCACGTTGCCGTTACGGTCACCTGGCTCTAAAATCGGCGGCCGCCTCGCTCTCGTGAGATTATCGCTGACCACGTGTGCATGACGTCAGATTAAGTCGGACACAAATCTACCCAGAATGCATTGCGCGCCGATCGATTCTGCGCAGAACTGACTCATCTCCAACGAGCCTAAGACTCCAAGTTATGACTTCCTAAGTATCGTAATTTACACATAGACATTTCTTTAATGAGCGAGTCTAATGAGCTGAGTTTTAACGTTTGTTCGTAATATTTTCAGTAAATAAAACAAACCTTTCTGAACGTAAAAAGATAAATGTCGCATTTCTTCTTTGCTTGTTAGAACGGCTGATGACCATGAGCAAAACTAATTTATTCATATGAAGCCAAAACAAAACTTTGAAGCTAATATAAAGTAATAAAAAGATTGTGTGAGGCTGAAGTGCAGTTCTTTCTTTCCTTCTTAGCTCCGGTGCGTAGAGTCGACATTCATCGGGTAGAAAACCGGATCACCTGCAGCTCAGAGGCGGTCTACCCTAAACCTGAGCTCACCTGGACCACCAGCCCTCGGTCCAACGGGACCCTCCGGCACCAAACCACGGTCCAGCAGACCGAGCAGCAGCTCTACAACATCAGCAGCACTCTGGAGGATCCAGCTCCTGATCTGGACTACAGCTGCACCGTAAAGAGTTGGATGAGCCAGAGGAGATCCACGTGGTTTCCACCCAGTAGGTGTTCCTGAGGAAAAGCAGGTTCTAATGAGCACCACCTCGTGTTTGATCACCTCTCTTCATCCGTGTGTTTTCAGCCTCCATCAGACGCTCAGGCGCTGAAACCACAATCCCCTGCAGGTCCTCAAGCAGTCCTCCAACAAGCCTCATCTGGACGTTCAACCACAGTCAGGTCATCCTGAACCAGAACGGGTCCGACTTCACCGTCTCAGAGGCCTGGAGGCCGCATGTGAAGAGCAGCTCTGAGTCAGGCCGCCTCACGCTGGAGGACTTGACTCCAAACCAGGAGGGGATCTACATCTGTGAGCTCAGCGACGCTGAGGAGACCTTCATAAGCAGCTCCGTCCTGAGGCTGGAGGAGAGTCCAGGTGGGACGGCCCAAGGTAATGACACCTTTGTTATGTTGTCATTTGTGAGTTCTGGATTAATATCTTCATTATGTTATC
>NC_136606.1:2205102-2230102 GCF_910589615.1 Taurulus bubalis
CCAAAAGCGAAGCTAAAAGAGAGAACGTTGGACACAAAGACTCAGAATGTTCAAGTCGTCGTATGAACCCCAAATGAGTTCTAATACTTGTGCCATTTGATTTGATTTTTGAATCTTTTTGGCGAAAAAAAATATATTTTCAAAAGAAAATCACTTTTATAAGATATTTTGATCATAACTATGAACATACAGCATGATCTGAGTAAGATTCCCCAAAATGCCTCCTCCAGCGGTCCTTAACAACAGCCCACATACTAATAACGCACCTTTTTGGAAAGATTAAGACCAAAAGAATTGCAAACTGTAACAATAATCACAATAAAACAAAGTATTGGCATGTTAGGAAGGATGTTCAGTCCAAAAACTGAAAAATTACTTATTTTATGGCAAAAAATTGGCCGATTTGGGCATGCTGGGAACCGAAATGTTCATCAGCTTCCGCACTTCCTGTATGACGCGTATTAGCCTCCCACAAGCCCGTACGGTTACGGAGATGTGTCTGTTCGTGCAATCCGACTTTGTAAGGGATACTTATTAAGGATTTAGTGAAACGTTACAATCGCCGCGGCAAGTTACGGCGTTTCCGTAAATATTTAAACTTAACGGTTACTTTATTTTATTTAGTTAACCATATATCTCTTCTCACAAGGGTTGTGGTATTGTAGCAATTTAAATGAAGTTAAACAACCCTGTGGTTGCGGAGATAATTAAGGTGCCGTTTTTAAAAGCTTTTTTGTTTTTGTCCGAAAAGGCGCTGAGGGCTTGGGGCGCAGTGGGCGGAGTTTGTTGTGCAGCAATGTCATTTCCGGCCACCAGGGGTCTCTGCTTCTCACTGGACCTACTGGCGGCGTGCGTGGCTCGGGCCGCCAGGCCGTGCCGCTGAGACTGCTTCTCGAACATCAGCTCGCTGCGGCTCTTCACGCTGTAGTATTCCTCCGCCGAGGCGATGTAGCCCACCGAGCTGGAGCGCCGCGGCAGCGCCCCGTCCCAGCACGGCTCCTCCTCCGAGGGGCGCGACATGCGCAGGAGGCGGGGCAGCCGCTCGAGGAAGAACTGGAGGGCAAGTAAACAAATAAACAGGTAAACAAATAAACAACAGCTGCACGATCCAAGTCATGATGTGCTTTTGGCTTTTCTTTTTTCACGACTGTGTGTGTGTGTGTGTGTGTGTGTGTGTGTGTGTGTGTGTGTGTGTTACCTTCTTGGTCCAGTCAGACATGACGTGTGTGCTCGGTGTCCTGAAGTGCAGGTTGAGGACGACCACACAGTTCAACACCACCACCGTCACCAACACCATGATGAACATCAGGTATCTGAGACACACACACACACACACACACACACACACACACACACACACACACACACACACATCTTCATTTTAGAGAAATTCTGTGTGTGTGTGTGTGAGTATGTATATGTGTGTGTGTGTATGTATATGTGTGAGTATGTATATGTGTGTGTGAGTATGTATGTGTGTGTGTGTGTTTCTTACTTGACAATAAGTGGAACAGACAAGGACGTCTCCGGCAGCCTCTGAGAGATCAGCAGCAGGAAGACAGACTGAGCCAGAAGCACCGAGATGGACAAGGTCATCTTCTCCCCACCTGCGCACACACACACACACACACACACACACACACACACACACACACACACACACACACACACACACACACACAGTTCAAGAGCCCGGCGCGTGCAGGTGAGTAGATGGAGCGCTCCCGGCGGGCTACTGACTGTCGGCGGGGAGGTAGTAGACGAGCGAGGCCAGGAAGGAGATGAGCACGCAGGGGATGATGATGTTGACGATGTAGAAGAGCGGCTTGCGCTTGATGACCAGGTAGAAGGTGATGTCCTGGTGCTTGTTGCTCTCCATGGGGATGTGCTTGTAGGTGTTCCTCTTGGCCGGCCGGTGGTTGATCTCCCACTCGCCGTTCTCTGGCGGAGAAACACAAAGTCACACAAAGTAACCGACCGATGGATGGAGGCGGTGGTAGAGCAGCAGCTCTATACTAGTATACGCCTCTAGTATACTACTATGTACGCCTCTAGTATACTACTATATACGTCTCTAGTATACACCTCTACTATACTACTATATACGCCTCTAGTATACACCTCTACTATACTACTATATACGCCTCTACTATACTACTATATACGCCTCTAGTATACACCTCTACTATACTACTATATACGCCTCTAGTATACTACTATGTACGCCTCTAGTATACACCTCTACTATACTACTATATAGGCCTCTAGTATACTACTATAAATGCGTATTAATAAACACAAATATGTATTAATAAACATAAATATTTATAAAATCTGTATTAATAACCATCAATATGTATTAATAAACACAAATATGTATTAAATGTGTATTAATAAACATAAATATGTATTAATATGCATTAATAAACATAAATATGCATTAATAAACATACATATGTGTTAAATGTGTATTAATAAACATAAATATGTATTAAATGTGTATTAATAAACATAAATATGTATTAAATGTGTATTAATAAACATAAATATGTAGTAAATGTGTATTAATAAACATAAATATGTATTAATAAACATACATATGTGTTAAATGTGTATTAATAAACATAAATATGTACTAAATGTGTATTAATAAACATAAATATGTACTAAATGTGTATTAATAAACATAAATATGTATTAAATGTGTATTAATAAACATAAATATGTATTAAATGTGTATTAATAAACATAAATATGTATTAAATGTGTATTAATAAACATAAATATGTATTAAATGTGTATTAATACACATAAATATGTATCAATACACATACACATAAATATGTATCAATACACATACACATGTATTAAATGTGTATTAATAAACACAAATATGTATTAAGTATGTATTAACAAACATAAATATGTGTTAAATGTGTATTAATAAACATAAATATGTATTAATACACATAAATATGTATTAAATGTGCATTAATAAACACAAATATGTATTAAGTATGTATTAATAAACATAAATATGTGTTAAATGTGTATTAATAAACATAAACATGTATTAATAAACATAAATACGTATTAATAAACATAAATATGTGTTAAATGTGTATTAATAAACATAAATATGCATTAATATACGAGCGGTCGGCTCCGTACCCGTGAAGCTCGCCGGGTCGATGATGATCCACTCCACCGTCCATTTCGTGAATTCGTCCCCGTCCTCCTTCAGCAGCATCCGGATCTCTTTGGCGTTGTAGGTCAGAGAGCTGCAAAGCAACATGGGAAATGTAGTTTTATAATCAAATGTCAGAAGCGATAACCGGAGGAAAACTTTTACTACATAATGTATTCCCGAGAAAAGAAATGTTGCTGTTTAAAAGTCTGCAGCTGGTCTGAATCGTTATGTGATCTTTTATGATGCTTTGGTTAAACAATATTTGTTTAAACCTACTTTTGATTTGTGGGTTGGAAGCTCAGTTTTTTTTGTGGATTTCAGCACATTTATGATAAAACAATAAACATCTAAATCATGATTATAATTTTTTCCAGTTTGTATGTTTTCTCCCGATTATACTCTGATAAGTTGAGTATGTAAAGAATATTTGGACACTTCAGTGTTGACATTCTGCCACAAAGTAAACATCAACAACACAAGTGTCCTATTTCAGACAACTTCCCCCGCCCCTGAATGCCCCACGTGACACCGTCTGGTTCAAGCGCCTCACGTGAATTTGAGCGTGCAGTTCTGCCAGTCGAAGGGAAAGTAGTTGACGTTGATGGAGCAGGAGGAGCGGAAGATGGCGGGAGGTAACCAGTAGCAGAGACCATTGCTTTCAACCAGTACGTTGCTGTAGTAGGCCACCTGGAACTGGGCGTCGTTACTGGCAGAGAGAAAAGGCAGGCGGGATTACAACACACGTATACACATAAATGTACCTAAATATACTGAGTATGTGATAATACAACGAGGTGGCTGTTCTGGAGCTTCCAGTCAAATCATAATCATTTGTTTAGATGTATAGTTGAAAATTATCTGTGGAGTATCATATTTATTCGTCCAAGAAGAAGCACACACGAGGCAAACAGACGAGGACCGAGGATTGAACCCTGAGGAACACCACGAAGCAGAGTTTCAGATGAAGGAGCACGTGTTCGCCCCAATTTATAGTTTTATATTTAAATGAATCAACAAATGTATGTATTGCACAGATTCACGAAATGTTCTTTTCCATGTGCCAAAATCACTCAATTATTCTACATGTAGAACATATCGATGGCCGAAGAGCAAAACCTCTGATCTGAAAAAATAACTTTTTTGAGAATACTAAAAAAACATGTTGTTTTCTAGCAGAATGCTATTTGTTAAGGATATCCAATACATAATACAAAATACAGTTTTGTGCAGATAGGAGGTTTTGTCATCGATATTCGATATAGAGTGACTTCTCAATGACAATTAGGGCTGCCGGCTTTACAAAGTAATAAAAGTGAGAGCTGCTGAATGTATTGCAGGTGTTTATGATTGTTTCTGTCTCTGCACACGTAGATAAACGAGAAGGAAACTGGACCTCACTTGTTTTCCAGCACGATCTCCGGCAGCCACACCATGCTGGTGGGCAGGCGGAGAATGGCGATGCCATCGAACTCCGTCTCGTTCCACGACAGCCGGTAGTCGATCCACGTCTGAGGGGAGGAACACGCAGTTAAACCAGGACAACTCGGTCGGAAGAAAAAGTTCAAAAAGCGTGACGTTGACTCACGTGATCGATCCAAACGTTCGTCAGCAGAGTCTCGGTCACTTCTTTCTGCAGAGGAAAAACACGTTTTACTTTTAAAACCCTCTTTTTTAAACTTGTCATCTGTTAAAGACACACTGGAGAATCAAAGCTACCGCTAACCCAAAGTGTTTCACTAACTTATATATTTATTGTACTGTTCAGTCCTAAAGTGAGCAACATTCAGTTTGGAAACTTAAAATCTAATATCTGAATTTAAAATGTAAACACAATCACTTTAATATGTTTTAATAACACTGTATTCAGCGACTCTAACAATAGCATATGTTTATATAGTCTTTTATTGTACATGCTCATATTTTAATTATTCAGGATGGAGGATATTTCAGTAATTCTTTTTATTCATTTTTTTACTCAAAGCACCTTTATTGTTCCAAATTGTGCTGAAACTAACAATTATTTTGCCAAATATATCAGAACACACGTGATGTTTTTAAATATCTTGTTGTGTTCAGGAAAGATATTCAGTTCAATATGATACAAATATTTGAGAGACTGAAACGTCATTTTCTGCCATTTCTGCATGAAAGATTATTCCAACTTCGGATTTATTGGCGATCATTTTTCTGTCAATCGACAAATTGCTGCAGCTTCTGGTTCCGGCCCTTCCTGTTGGATCATGTAGAGCCAGAGAGGGAAGCGGCGTCCTCACCAGAGAGATGAGGTTGGACAGCGTGAGCGCCAGGAACACGTCCACGGCGTCCTGCTGCCGCTTCACGGGACGCAGGTCCTTGTTGTAGCCGCGCTCCTTCATCAGGTGGTTGATGAGCCGCTCCTCCTCGTTCCTGCTCCAGCAGCCTGGAACCGAGAGACATGAATATATACTGTTAGAGACATGAATATATACTGTTAGAGACATGAATATATACTGTTAGAGACATGAATATATACTGTTAGAGACATGAATATATACTGCTAGAGACATGAATATATACTGTTAGAGACATGAATATATACTGTTAGAGACATGAATATATACTGTTATGTGTAAAGAGACATGAATATATACTGTTAGAGACATGAATATATACTGTTAGAGACATGAATATATACTGTTAGAGACATGAATATATACTGCTAGAGACATGAACATATACTGTTATGTGTAAAGAGACATGAATATATACTGTTAGACACATGAATATATACTGTTAGAGACATGAATATATACTGTTAGAGACATGAATATATACTGTTATGTGTAAAGAGACATGAATATATACTGCTAGAGACATGAATATATACTGTTTTGTGTAAAGAGACATGAATATATACTGTTAGAGACATGAATATATACTGCTAGAGACATGAATATATACTGTTAGAGACATGAATATATACTGTTAGAGACATGAATATATACTGTTAGAGACATGAATATATACTGTTATGTGTAAAGAGACATGAATATATACTGCTAGAGACATGAATATATACTGTTATGTGTAAAGAGACATGAATATATACTGTTATGTGTAAAGAGACATGAATATATACTGTTATGTGTAAAGAGACATGAATATATACTGCTAGAGACATGAATATATACTGTTATGTGTAAAGAGACATGAATATATACTGTTATGTGTAAAGAGACATGAATATATACTGTTAGAGACATGAATATATACTGCTAGAGACATGAATATATACTGTTAGAGACATGAATATATACTGTTAGAGACATGAATATATACTGTTATGTGTAAAGAGACATGAATATATACTGTTATGTGTAAAGAGACATGAATATATACTGTTAGAGACATGAATATATACTGTTAGAGACATGAATATATACTGCTAGAGACATGAATATATACTGTTAGAGACATGAATATATACTGCTAGAGACATGAATATATACTGTTATGTGTAAAGAGACATGAATATATACTGTTAGAGACATGAATATATACTGTTAGAGACATGAATATATACTGCTAGAGACATGAATATATACTGTTAGAGACATGAATATATACTGCTAGAGACATGAATATATACTGTTAGAGACATGAACATATACTGTTATGTGTAAAGAGACATGAATATATACTGCTAGAGACATGAATATATACTGTTATGTGTAAAGAGACATGAATATATACTGTTAGAGACATGAATATATACTGTTATGTGTAAAGAGACATGAATATATACTGCTAGAGACATGAATATATACTGTTAGAGACATGAATATATACTGTTAGAGACATGAATATATACTGCTAGAGACATGAATATATACTGTTAGAGACATGAATATATACTGCTAGAGACATGAATATATACTGCTAGAGACATGAATATATACTGTTAGAGACATGAACATATACTGCTAGAGACATGAATATATACTGTTATGTGTAAAGAGACATGAATATATACTGTTAGAGACATGAATATATACTGCTAGAGACATGAATATATACTGTTAGAGACATGAATATATACTGTTAGAGACATGAATATATACTGTTAGAGACATGAACATATACTGCTAGAGACATGAATATATACTGTTAGAGACATGAATATATACTGCTAGAGACATGAATATATACTGTTAGAGACATGAATATATACTGCTAGAGACATGAATATATACTGTTAGAGACATGAATATATACTGTTAGAGACATGAATATATACTGTTAGAGACATGAACATATACTGCTAGAGACATGAATATATACTGTTAGAGACATGAACATATACTGCTAGAGACATGAATATATACTGTTATGTGTAAAGAGACATGAATATATACTGCTAGAGACATGAATATATACTGCTAGAGACATGAATATATACTGCTAGAGACATGAATATATACTGCTAGAGACATGAATATATACTGTTAGAGACATGAACATATACTGTTAGAGACATGAACATATACTGTTATGTGTAAAGAGACATGAATATATACTGCTAGAGACATGAATATATACTGCTAGAGACATGAATATATACTGTTAGAGACATGAATATATACTGTTAGAGACATGAACATATACTGCTAGAGACATGAATATATACTGTTATGTGTAAAGAGACATGAATATATACTGCTAGAGACATGAATATATACTGCTAGAGACATGAATATATACTGTTAGAGACATGAATATATACTGTTAGAGACATGAACATATACTGCTAGAGACATGAATATATACTGCTAGAGACATGAATATATACTGTTAGAGACATGAATATATACTGCTAGAGACATGAATATATACTGTTATGTGTAAAGAGACATGAATATATACTGTTATGTGTAAAGAGACATGAATATATACTGCTAGAGACATGAATATATACTGTTATGTGTAAAGAGACATGAATATATACTGTTATGTGTAAAGAGACATGAATATATACTGTTATGTGTAAAGAGACATGAATATATACTGCTAGAGACATGAATATATACTGTTATGTGTAAAGAGACATGAATATATACTGTTATGTGTAAAGAGACATGAATATATACTGTTAGAGACATGAATATATACTGCTAGAGACATGAATATATACTGTTAGAGACATGAATATATACTGTTAGAGACATGAATATATACTGTTATGTGTAAAGAGACATGAATATATACTGTTATGTGTAAAGAGACATGAATATATACTGTTAGAGACATGAATATATACTGTTAGAGACATGAATATATACTGCTAGAGACATGAATATATACTGTTAGAGACATGAATATATACTGCTAGAGACATGAATATATACTGTTATGTGTAAAGAGACATGAATATATACTGTTAGAGACATGAATATATACTGTTAGAGACATGAATATATACTGCTAGAGACATGAATATATACTGTTAGAGACATGAACATATACTGTTATGTGTAAAGAGACATGAATATATACTGCTAGAGACATGAATATATACTGTTATGTGTAAAGAGACATGAATATATACTGTTAGAGACATGAATATATACTGTTATGTGTAAAGAGACATGAATATATACTGCTAGAGACATGAATATATACTGTTAGAGACATGAATATATACTGTTAGAGACATGAATATATACTGTTAGAGACATGAATATATACTGCTAGAGACATGAATATATACTGTTAGAGACATGAATATATACTGTTAGAGACATGAATATATACTGTTAGAGACATGAACATATACTGCTAGAGACATGAATATATACTGTTAGAGACATGAACATATACTGCTAGAGACATGAATATATACTGTTATGTGTAAAGAGACATGAATATATACTGCTAGAGACATGAATATATACTGCTAGAGACATGAATATATACTGCTAGAGACATGAATATATACTGCTAGAGACATGAATATATACTGTTAGAGACATGAACATATACTGTTAGAGACATGAACATATACTGTTATGTGTAAAGAGACATGAATATATACTGCTAGAGACATGAATATATACTGCTAGAGACATGAATATATACTGTTAGAGACATGAATATATACTGTTAGAGACATGAACATATACTGTTAGAGACATGAATATATACTGTTAGAGACATGAATATATACTGTTAGAGACATGAACATATACTGCTAGAGACATGAATATATACTGCTAGAGACATGAATATATACTGTTAGAGACATGAATATATACTGCTAGAGACATGAATATATACTGTTATGTGTAAAGAGACATGAATATATACTGTTATGTGTAAAGAGACATGAATATATACTGCTAGAGACATGAATATATACTGTTAGAGACATGAACATATACTGTTATGTGTAAAGAGACATGAATATATACTGTTAGAGACATGAATATATACTGTTAGAGACATGAATATATACTGTTAGAGACATGAATATATACTGTTAGAGACATGAATATATACTGCTAGAGACATGAATATATACTGCTAGAGACATGAATATATACTGTTAGAGACATGAATATATACTGTTAGAGACATGAATATATACTGTTAGAGACATGAATATATACTGCTAGAGACATGAATATATACTGTTAGAGACATGAATATATACTGCTAGAGACATGAATATATACTGTTAGAGACATGAATATATACTGTTAGAGACATGAACATATACTGCTAGAGACATGAATATATACTGCTAGAGACATGAATATATACTGTTAGAGACATGAATATATACTGTTAGAGACATGAACATATACTGCTAGAGACATGAATATATACTGTTATGTGTAAAGAGACATGAATATATACTGCTAGAGACATGAATATATACTGTTAGAGACATGAATATATACTGTTAGAGACATGAACATATACTGCTAGAGACATGAATATATACTGTTAGAGACATGAATATATACTGCTAGAGACATGAATATATACTGTTAGAGACATGAACATATACTGCTAGAGACATGAATATATACTGTTATGTGTAAAGAGACATGAATATATACTGCTAGAGACATGAATATATACTGTTAGAGACATGAACATATACTGCTAGAGACATGAATATATACTGCTAGAGACATGAATATATACTGTTAGAGACATGAATATATACTGTTATGTGTAAAGAGACATGAATATATACTGTTAGAGACATGAATATATACTGCTAGAGACATGAATATATACTGTTATGTGTAAAGAGACATGAATATATACTGTTAGAGACATGAATATATACTGCTATGTGTAAAGAGACATGAATATATACTGCTAGAGACATGAATATATACTGTTATGTGTAAAGAGACATGAATATATACTGCTAGAGACATGAATATATACTGCTAGAGACATGAATATATACTGTTATGTGTAAAGAGACATGAATATATACTGCTAGAGACATGAATATATACTGCTATGTGTAAAGAGACATGAATATATACTGTTAGAGACATGAATATATACTGTTAGAGACATGAATATATACTGCTAGAGACATGAATATATACTGTTAGAGACATGAACATATACTGCTAGAGACATGAATATATACTGCTATGTGTAAAGAGACATGAATATATACTGTTAGAGACATGAATATATACTGCTAGAGACATGAATATATACTGTTAGAGACATGAATATATACTGCTAGAGACATGAATATATACTGTTAGAGACATGAACATATACTGTTAGAGACATGAATATATACTGCTATGTGTAAAGAGACATGAATATATACTGTTAGAGACATGAATATATACTGCTAGAGACATGAATATATACTGTTAGAGACATGAATATATACTGCTAGAGACATGAATATATACTGTTAGAGACATGAACATATACTGCTAGAGACATGAATATATACTGCTAGAGACATGAATATATACTGTTATGTGTAAAGAGACATGAATATATACTGCTAGAGACATGAATATATACTGTTATGTGTAAAGAGACATGAATATATACTGTTATGTGTAAAGAGACATGAATATATACTGTTAGAGACATGAACATATACTGTTAGAGACATGAATATATACTGTTATGTGTAAAGAGACATGAATATATACTGTTATGTGTAAAGAGACATGAATATATACTGCTAGAGACATGAATATATACTGTTATGTGTAAAGAGACATGAACATATACTGCTAGAGACATGAATATATACTGTTATGTGTAAAGAGACATGAATATATACTGTTAGAGACATGAATATATACTGTTAGAGACATGAATATATACTGCTAGAGACATGAATATATACTGCTAGAGACATGAATATATACTGCTAGAGACATGAATATATACTGTTAGAGACATGAATATATACTGTTATGTGTAAAGAGACATGAATATATACTGTTATGTGTAAAGAGACATGAATATATACTGCTAGACATATGAATATATACTGCTAGAGACATGAATATATACTGTTATGTGTAAAGAGACATGAATATATACTGCTAGACATATGAATATATACTGCTAGAGACATGAATATATACTGTTAGAGACATGAACATATACTGCTAGAGACATGAATATATACTGTTAGAGACATGAATATATACTGCTAGAGACATGAATATATACTGTTATGTGTAAAGAGACATGAATATATACTGCTAGAGACATGAATATATACTGTTATGTGTAAAGAGACATGAATATATACTGCTAGAGACATGAATATATACTGTTATGTGTAAAGAGACATGAATATATACTGCTAGAGACATGAATATATACTGTTATGTGTAAAGAGACATGAATATATACTGCTAGAGACATGAATATATACTGCTAGAGACATGAACATATACTGCTAGAGACATGAATATATACTGTTATGTGTAAAGAGACATGAATATATACTGCTAGAGACATGAATATATACTGTTATGTGTAAAGAGACATGAATATATACTGCTAGAGACATGAATATATACTGCTAGAGACATGAATATATACTGTTATGTGTAAAGAGACATGAATATATACTGTTAGAGACATGAATATATACTGTTATGTGTAAAGAGACATGAATATATACTGTTATGTGTAAAGAGACATGAATATATACTGCTAGACATATGAATATATACTGCTAGAGACATGAATATATACTGTTAGAGACATGAACATATACTGCTAGAGACATGAATATATACTGTTAGAGACATGAATATATACTGCTAGAGACATGAATATATACTGTTAGAGACATGAACATATACTGCTAGAGACATGAATATATACTGTTATGTGTAAAGAGACATGAATATATACTGTTATGTGTAAAGAGACATGAATATATACTGTTATGTGTAAAGAGACATGAATATATACTGCTAGACATATGAATATATACTGCTAGAGACATGAATATATACTGTTAGAGACATGAACATATACTGCTAGAGACATGAATATATACTGTTATGTGTAAAGAGACATGAATATATACTGCTAGAGACATGAATATATACTGTTATGTGTAAAGAGACATGAATATATACTGTTAGAGACATGAATATATACTGTTAGAGACATGAATATATACTGTTATGTGTAAAGAGACATGAATATATACTGCTAGAGACATGAATATATACTGTTATGTGTAAAGAGACATGAATATATACTGTTAGAGACATGAATATATACTGTTAGAGACATGAATATATACTGCTAGAGACATGAATATATACTGCTAGAGACATGAATATATACTGTTATGTGTAAAGAGACATGAATATATACTGTTAGAGACATGAATATATACTGTTATGTGTAAAGAGACATGAATATATACTGTTAGAGACATGAATATATACTGTTAGAGACATGAATATATACTGTTAGAGACATGAATATATACTGCTAGAGACATGAATATATACTGTTATGTGTAAAGAGACATGAATATATACTGTTAGAGACATGAATATATACTGTTAGAGACATGAATATATACTGTTAGAGACATGAATATATACTGTTATGTGTAAAGAGACATGAATATATACTGTTATGTGTAAAGAGACATGAATATATACTGTTAGAGACATGAATATATACTGTTAGAGACATGAATATATACTGTTAGAGACATGAATATATACTGTTAGAGACATGAATATATACTGCTAGAGACATGAATATATACTGCTAGAGACATGAATATATACTGTTATGTGTAAAGAGACATGAATATATACTGCTAGAGACATGAATATATACTGTTATGTGTAAAGAGACATGAATATATACTGTTATGTGTAAAGAGACATGAATATATACTGCTAGAGACATGAATATATACTGTTAGAGACATGAACATATACTGCTAGAGACATGAATATATACTGCTAGAGACATGAATATATACTGTTAGAGACATGAATATATACTGTTAGAGACATGAATATATACTGTTAGAGACATGAATATATACTGCTAGAGACATGAATATATACTGTTATGTGTAAAGAGACATGAATATATACTGTTAGAGACATGAATATATACTGTTAGAGACATGAATATATACTGCTAGAGACATGAATATATACTGTTAGAGACATGAACATATACTGCTAGAGACATGAATATATACTGTTATGTGTAAAGAGACATGAATATATACTGCTAGAGACATGAATATATACTGCTAGAGACATGAATATATACTGTTAGAGACATGAACATATACTGCTAGAGACATGAATATATACTGCTAGAGACATGAATATATACTGTTAGAGACATGAATATATACTGTTCTGTGTAAAGAGACATGAATATATACTGCTAGAGACATGAATATATACTGTTATGTGTAAAGAGACATGAATATATACTGTTAGAGACATGAATATATACTGCTAGAGACATGAATATATACTGTTATGTGTAAAGAGACATGAATATATACTGCTAGAGACATGAATATATACTGTTAGAGACATGAATATATACTGTTAGAGACATGAATATATACTGCTAGAGACATGAATATATACTGTTATGTGTAAAGAGACATGAATATATACTGTTAGAGACATGAATATATACTGTTAGAGACATGAATATATACTGTTAGAGACATGAATATATACTGCTAGAGACATGAATATATACTGTTATGTGTAAAGAGACATGAATATATACTGTTAGAGACATGAATATATACTGTTAGAGACATGAATATATACTGTTAGAGACATGAATATATACTGTTATGTGTAAAGAGACATGAATATATACTGTTATGTGTAAAGAGACATGAATATATACTGTTAGAGACATGAATATATACTGTTAGAGACATGAATATATACTGCTAGAGACATGAATATATACTGCTAGAGACATGAATATATACTGTTATGTGTAAAGAGACATGAATATATACTGTTATGTGTAAAGAGACATGAATATATACTGCTAGAGACATGAATATATACTGCTAGAGACATGAATATATACTGTTAGAGACATGAATATATACTGTTAGAGACATGAATATATACTGTTAGAGACATGAACATATACTGCTAGAGACATGAATATATACTGCTAGAGACATGAATATATACTGTTAGAGACATGAATATATACTGTTAGAGACATGAATATATACTGTTAGAGACATGAATATATACTGCTAGAGACATGAATATATACTGTTATGTGTAAAGAGACATGAATATATACTGTTAGAGACATGAATATATACTGTTAGAGACATGAATATATACTGCTAGAGACATGAATATATACTGTTAGAGACATGAACATATACTGCTAGAGACATGAATATATACTGTTATGTGTAAAGAGACATGAATATATACTGCTAGAGACATGAATATATACTGTTAGAGACATGAACATATACTGCTAGAGACATGAATATATACTGCTAGAGACATGAATATATACTGTTAGAGACATGAATATATACTGTTATGTGTAAAGAGACATGAATATATACTGCTAGAGACATGAATATATACTGTTATGTGTAAAGAGACATGAATATATACTGTTAGAGACATGAATATATACTGCTAGAGACATGAATATATACTGTTATGTGTAAAGAGACATGAATATATACTGCTAGAGACATGAATATATACTGCTAGAGACATGAATATATACTGTTATGTGTAAAGAGACATGAATATATACTGCTAGAGACATGAATATATACTGCTATGTGTAAAGAGACATGAATATATACTGTTAGAGACATGAATATATACTGTTAGAGACATGAATATATACTGCTAGAGACATGAATATATACTGCTAGAGACATGAATATATACTGTTAGAGACATGAATATATACTGTTATGTGTAAAGAGACATGAATATATACTGTTAGAGACATGAATATATACTGCTAGAGACATGAATATATACTGTTAGAGACATGAATATATACTGCTAGAGACATGAATATATACTGTTAGAGACATGAACATATACTGCTAGAGACATGAATATATACTGTTATGTGTAAAGAGACATGAATATATACTGCTAGAGACATGAATATATACTGTTATGTGTAAAGAGACATGAATATATACTGTTAGAGACATGAACATATACTGCTAGAGACATGAATATATACTGTTATGTGTAAAGAGACATGAATATATACTGCTAGAGACATGAATATATACTGTTATGTGTAAAGAGACATGAATATATACTGTTATGTGTAAAGAGACATGAATATATACTGTTAGAGACATGAACATATACTGCTAGAGACATGAATATATACTGTTATGTGTAAAGAGACATGAACATATACTGCTAGAGACATGAATATATACTGTTATGTGTAAAGAGACATGAATATATACTGTTAGAGACATGAATATATACTGTTAGAGACATGAATATATACTGCTAGAGACATGAATATATACTGCTAGAGACATGAATATATACTGCTAGAGACATGAATATATACTGTTAGAGACATGAATATATACTGTTATGTGTAAAGAGACATGAATATATACTGTTATGTGTAAAGAGACATGAATATATACTGCTAGACATATGAATATATACTGCTAGAGACATGAATATATACTGTTATGTGTAAAGAGACATGAATATATACTGCTAGACATATGAATATATACTGCTAGAGACATGAATATATACTGTTAGAGACATGAACATATACTGCTAGAGACATGAATATATACTGTTAGAGACATGAATATATACTGCTAGAGACATGAATATATACTGTTATGTGTAAAGAGACATGAATATATACTGCTAGAGACATGAATATATACTGTTATGTGTAAAGAGACATGAATATATACTGCTAGAGACATGAATATATACTGTTATGTGTAAAGAGACATGAATATATACTGCTAGAGACATGAATATATACTGTTATGTGTAAAGAGACATGAATATATACTGCTAGAGACATGAATATATACTGCTAGAGACATGAACATATACTGCTAGAGACATGAATATATACTGTTATGTGTAAAGAGACATGAATATATACTGCTAGAGACATGAATATATACTGCTAGAGACATGAATATATACTGCTAGAGACATGAATATATACTGTTATGTGTAAAGAGACATGAATATATACTGTTAGAGACATGAATATATACTGTTATGTGTAAAGAGACATGAATATATACTGTTATGTGTAAAGAGACATGAATATATACTGCTAGACATATGAATATATACTGTTATGTGTAAAGAGACATGAATATATACTGCTAGACATATGAATATATACTGCTAGAGACATGAATATATACTGTTAGAGACATGAACATATACTGCTAGAGACATGAATATATACTGTTAGAGACATGAATATATACTGCTAGAGACATGAATATATACTGTTAGAGACATGAACATATACTGCTAGAGACATGAATATATACTGTTAGAGACATGAACATATACTGTTATGTGTAAAGAGACATGAATATATACTGTTATGTGTAAAGAGACATGAATATATACTGTTATGTGTAAAGAGACATGAATATATACTGCTAGACATATGAATATATACTGCTAGAGACATGAATATATACTGTTAGAGACATGAACATATACTGCTAGAGACATGAATATATACTGTTAGAGACATGAATATATACTGCTAGAGACATGAACATATACTGTTAGAGACATGAACATATACTGCTAGAGACATGAATATATACTGTTAGAGACATGAACATATACTGCTAGAGACATGAATATATACTGTTAGAGACATGAACATATACTGCTAGAGACATGAATATATACTGTTATGTGTAAAGAGACATGAATATATACTGCTAGAGACATGAATATATACTGTTATGTGTAAAGAGACATGAATATATACTGTTAGAGACATGAATATATACTGTTAGAGACATGAATATATACTGTTATGTGTAAAGAGACATGAATATATACTGCTAGAGACATGAATATATACTGTTATGTGTAAAGAGACATGAATATATACTGTTAGAGACATGAATATATACTGTTAGAGACATGAATATATACTGCTAGAGACATGAATATATACTGCTAGAGACATGAATATATACTGCTAGAGACATGAATATATACTGTTATGTGTAAAGAGACATGAATATATACTGTTAGAGACATGAATATATACTGTTATGTGTAAAGAGACATGAATATATACTGTTAGAGACATGAATATATACTGTTAGAGACATGAATATATACTGCTAGAGACATGAATATATACTGTTAGAGACATGAACATATACTGTTAGAGACATGAATATATACTGTTAGAGACATGAATATATACTGTTAGAGACATGAATATATACTGTTAGAGACATGAATATATACTGTTAGAGACATGAATATATACTGTTATGTGTAAAGAGATGTGAATATATACTGTTATGTGTAAAGAGACATGAATATATACTGTTAGAGACATGAATATATACTGTTATGTGTAAAGAGACATGAATATATACTGTTAGAGACATGAATATATACTGTTATGTGTAAAGAGACATGAATATATACTGTTAGAGACATGAATATATACTGCTAGAGACATGAATATATACTGTTAGAGACATGAATATATACTGTTATGTGTAAAGAGACATGAATATATACTGTTAGAGACATGAATATATACTGTTAGAGACATGAATATATACTGTTAGAGACATGAATATATACTGTTAGAGACATGAATATATACTGTTATGTGTAAAGAGATGTGAATATATACTGTTATGTGTAAAGAGACATGAATATATACTGTTAGAGACATGAATATATACTGTTATGTGTAAAGAGACATGAATATATACTGTTAGAGACATGAATATATACTGTTATGTGTAAAGAGACATGAATATATACTGTTAGAGACATGAATATATACTGCTAGAGACATGAATATATACTGTTAGAGACATGAATATATACTGTTATGTGTAAAGAGACATGAATATATACTGTTAGAGACATGAATATATACTGTTAGAGACATGAATATATACTGTTATGTGTAAAGAGATGTGAATATATACTGTTATGTGTAAAGAGAGTACCTTTGAGATGTACTACATGTACCTCTTAGTAGTAGTACAGTAACAAGTACTATATGTACCTCTGAGATGTAGTGGAGAAGTAGAAAATACAACTAAAGACAAAATGTAAATAAAAAAACATTTATTCAAAAATCTAATATTTCTAGTAGACCCATTCTTTTCGATGAAGTGATTTAAAACAAAATACACACACACACACACACACACACACACACACACACACACACACACACACACACACACACACACACACACACACACACACACACACACACACAGGTCATGTTTCAGGGTCCAGCAGCTGTTGCTACAGCAGCTGCCGTGAACACACTACCCTCTAAACACGGCCATCTTTGTTTGTGCTCATATCTTGACACAACTCCCTCACAGCTACAACACAACTTATTGTTTACATTTCATCCTGCAATCCTTGATTATTTGTACTTATTTCAGATATTTAATTCTTCATCTAAAAGGACTAAAGCAGCGCTGCAACCTCTAACTATTTTAATCATGGATGACTCTGAGGGTCAATTAGTTTATAAGTCATATAGTTATACAAGACTATAATTCATATTAGTAAAACATCCAGGTAGAACTTGAAGTATTGTTACTGTTATAAAAGATGAATAGAGCTTTTAATATTTACACTTCAGAATCTGAAAACAGTGATTTATTTTGGTGTTTTCGCTTTAAGAAAGACTTTAAAATTGTTGATTCATTTTGTTAATCGAAAGAGTAACATTTTTAATAGTTAATGTATATAGCACACTTTAAAAAACACACATCTCAAGGTGCTTCACATACAGAGTAAAAACTATTACAGTACAACATGAATACAATCATAAGTGTATATGACAGTTATATATAGTTTAAAAGTCAATAAAACAAAAGACTAAATTACTTTTATATTGATTTATATAAGTTTTAGAGTTAGAGTTTTAGTGTTCTGAGCAACAGGAGGATTTAGTTTAACCTTTTAGGAAAATAAATAAGCAGAAAGTGCACATTATTGTGTATTTATTCACATTGAAACACAAACAAACAGAGACATTCACAACTGAAGCCAGATATTTGCTTCTTTAACATTAACACAGTAGAAAAACTCCACGGCTTCACGACAACAAAGGTAAGAGAACCTGAGCGGTCGAGAGGAACTCACCAGGTGAGAGCAGCGCCAGCAGGAAGGCGACGCTCAGAGCGGCAGGCCGGAGCGCCATGTTGGACCGGAGGAGGAGAAGAAGCCTCTGGCTTTAGAGAGAGAGACGGCAGCAGCTGCAGGGAGGAGGGAGGAGACAGAACCCCCCATGTAGCCTGTAGGAAGCAGGAGGGAGGAGACAGAACCCCCATGTAGCCTGTAGGAAGCAGGAGGGAGGAGACAGAACCCCCCATGTAGCCTGTAGGAAGCAGGAGGGAGGAGACAGAACCCCCCATGTAGCCTGTAGGAAGCAGGAGGGAGGAGACAGAACCCCCCATGTAGCCTGTAGGAAGCAGGAGGGAGGAGACAGAACCCCCCATGTAGCCTGTAGGAAGCAGGAGGGAGGAGACAGAACCTCCCATGTAGCCTGTAGGAAGCAGGAGGGAGGAGACAGAACCCCCCATGTAGCCTTTAGGAAGCAGGAGGGAGGAGACAGACACCTCCATGCAGCTAAACATCTTAAAACAGAGTTATGTAGTTTTAAATCACAGCAGGTACAAAAAGTATTTAAAGTCAAAGTTTGATGTTTATTTGTTATTTTTGACGAGAAAAAAAAAAACACAAACGGGATAAAAATCTGATCTATTTTATTGTTGTTGACGCCATAAACATACATAAAGAAACCTGAAGACATTTAAAGGAACAGTGAGAGATTTAGTGACATCTAGTGGCGATGCTGCAGATCGCAGAATATTCCATTTCAACCAATTAATCCTCCTAAATGTGACGCTGTTCCTTTAATATTAACGGCTCTGATTCATGATACACACACACACACACTGAACTTGCACACATACAGCTTACGCGCACGCACTCACACACACACACACACACACACACACACACACACACACACACACACACACACACACACACAGATAATTTATTTACCAAACAGTAAAAAAAAAAGTTTAGTTTAATATATTTCATAAAGTGTAAAAAAAAAGTTTAAAAGTTATTATTTGTATTTTAAAAAACGTCGCTCTGACGGGGCGCCGCCCCCCCGTCAGAGCGACGGGTCGCCGCCCCCCCGTCAGAGCGACAGGTCGCCGCCCCCCCCGTCAGAGCGACAGGTCGCCGCCCCCCCGTCAGAGCGACAGGTCGCCGCCCCCCCCGTCAGAGCGACAGGTCGCCGCCCCCCCCGTCAGAGCGACAGGTCGCCGCCCCCCCCCGTCAGAGCGACGGGTCGCCGCCCCCCCCGTCAGAGCGACAGGTCGCCGCCCCCCCCGTCAGAGCGACAGGTCGCCGCCCCCCCGTCAGAGCGACAGGTCGCCGCCCCCCCCGTCAGAGCGACAGGTTGACGTCGCTCTTGGCCCGGCCGCTGCTCAGGCTGTGGATCATGGCGATCATGGACGAGTGTTTGCTCAGCTCGTCCTCCTTCTGCTTCAGCTTCACCTCCAGCTGGCTCTTCTGCAGCTCCAGAGACGACGCCTAGCAACAGGAAATCATCATCATCATCATCATTTAACACTGTGCAATATACTTATAAGTGTTGTATAATATTTCAGTTATTGTGGATTCTTTACTGTGTTTTATTGCTTATTTATAATTGTTTCTTTTTACTGCGTCTTGTTTGCACGCTGCTGTAAACCCTGTAAACTTCCTCATAAAGGATTCTCTTCTCTAAAGCTTTGTGCCTTTCGTCATGTTTCATATAATTACAAAACTTTTGGTCTTTAAGTCCCAAAACGGATGTTTTGACTTAACGAAACCGTGCACATCTTTGCCACTTATTTTACAATATATATACACTTTTATTGTTTTATTTGTTCTACTCCGTTTTCCTGATTGAAGAGTCAGTATTGTTGCTTCCTGTGTGAGACCATAGATAAATAACTTAAACTAAAAGGTCCTTTCGGAGCGTTCTTCCGACCTCGACGACGTTTATTTGATCAATTTATGTCATCAAATAACAGATAAAAGATGAAAAAATTAGCTCCAAACGGACGTGAAGTAGGCGTAGATGTGTCCGTGTCTGGAGACCGACGCTCCTCCTCCTCCTCCTCCTCCTCCTCCTCCTCCTCCTCCTCCTCACCTTGATGCTGGCGTCCTTTCTGGCCTGCTCCGTCTTGCTCAGCTCCTTCCTCAAAACGTCCACCGTCTCCTCCAGTTCTCTCCTCTCTCGATCCTTCTCCTGCAGCTTCTCCTCCTCGGCCCGGAGGTCAGAACGCAGACCTGCGGGGGCGAAGCAAAGCACTTATTGAGTAACAGAGAGACACTACCACTTCCGTCCACAGGGGGCGCCAGAACCAACACAACATGAAAGTTCCTCTCAGGAACGTTAAAGACGTCTCTGTGGACGTTGATGTCGGACTAACCTGCGATGTCGGCGTTCTTCTGCTGCAGATCTGAACGCAGGGATCGGACCTCCTCCTCTCTCTCTTGCAACGCCGACGCCGTCCTGAGGAAGACACGCACTTTAAAGAGGCGCTGCAACCGGGACCCGTGAACACGTTTGCTTGCTGCAGATGTGCATGTGTGTGCAACAGATGTGCATGTGTGTGCATTACTTGTCGTGTGTGCATTACCTGTCGTGTGTGCATTACTTGTCGTGTGCATTACTTGTCGTGTGCATTACTTGTCGTGTGCAATACCTGTCGTGTGTGCATTACCTGTCGTGTGTGCATTACCTGTCGTGTGTGCATTACCTGTCGTGTGTGCATTACCTGTCGTGTGTGCATTACCTGTCGTGTGTGCATTACCTGTCGTGTGTGCATTACCTGTCGTGTGTGCATTACCTGTCGTGTGCGTTACCTGTCGTGTGCGTTACCTGTCGTGTGTGCATTACTTGTCGTGTGTGCATTACTTGTCGTGTGCATTACCTGTCGTGTGCATTACCTGTCGTGTGCATTACCTGTCGTGTGCATTACCTGTCGTGTGCATGAGTGTGCATTACTTGTCGTGTGCATTACTTGTCGTGTGCATTACCTGTCGTGTGCATGAGTGTGCATTACTTGTCGTGTGCATTACTTGTGTGTATGCGTGTGCATTACTTGTCGTGTGTGCATTACTTGTTGTGTGCATTACTTGTGTGTATGCGTGTGCATTACTTGTCGTGTGTGCATTACTTGTTGTGTGCATTACTTGTGTGTATGCGTGTGCATTACTTGTTGTGTGCATTACTTGTGTATGCGTGTCACTTGTCGCGTGCATGCGTGTGCATCACTTGTCGCGTGCATACGTGTGCATCACTTGTCGCGTGCATACGTGTGCATCACTTGTCGCGTGCATGCGTGTGCATCACTTGTCGCGTGCATGCGTGTGCATCACTTGTCGCGTGCATACGTGTGCATCACTTGTCGCGTGCATACGTGTGCATCACTTGTCGCGTGCATACGTGTGCATCACTTGTCGCGTGCATACGTGTGCATCACTTGTCGCGTGCATGCGTGTGCATCACTTGTCGCGTGCATGCGTGTGCATCACTTGTCGCGTGCATGCGTGTGCATCACTTGTCGCGTGCATGCGTGTGCATCACTTGTCGCGTGCATACGTGTGCATCACTTGTCGCGTGCATACGTGTGCATCACTTGTCGCGTGCATGCGTGTGCATCACTTGTCGCGTGCATGCGTGTGCATCACTTGTCGCGTGCATGCGTGTGCATCACTTGTCGCGTGCATGCGTGTGCATCACTTGTCGCGTGCATACGTGTGCATCACTTGTCGCGTGCATGCGTGTGCATCACTTGTCGCGTGCATGCGTGTGCATCACTTGTCGCGTGCATACGTGTGCATCACTTGTCGCGTGCATACGTGTGCATCACTTGTCGCGTGCAAGCGTGTGCATTACTTGTCGTGCTGCAGCTGCAGCGCCTCGTGGTTCTTCCTCAGAGCGTCGCTCTGCTTGGTGAGCGAGACGTGAGACGCCTGCAGCTCCTTCAGCAGCCGCTCGCTCTCATTGAACCTGCAGAGGAAATCCACCGTTAGACACTTTATACATACAATGAATACACACACATATGTATAAATACATACATACACACTATCAATAAATACAGACACACATATATATATATATATATATATATGATATACTATATCTGAGTCCTCATCTGGAGGATCCTTCCTGCCTCTGACCTGTTGAGCAAGGCGTTGTAGACTCCTTTGAGGCTCTGGTGCTTCTCAGAGTCCAGCTGCAGTCGGCCGTTGTGCAGCAGCAGCTGCTCGATGTCGGCCTTGGAGAGCTCCGCCTCCAGAACCTGTCCGCCCAGCTCGCCCTGCAGATCCTCACGGCGCCGCTCCGCCTCCTTCAGCAGGCTGCCCAGCTTACAGGCCTGCCACGACACAAAGAGAGACTCTTTCTTTATTTTAATCTAAATAATATTGTGATTGAAACTTATCCGACGCCAAGCTGTATTGATTCATCTGCATATGTTCTAGAATCATCTTTTGGTCTCTGAAATGTCTGAAAACCAGTTTCAAAAGTCTCCTTTTGACCCAAAAGACCTTCAGTGTACGACCACACATAAGGGCAATATGCGGCAGCCATGTTTGTTTCGGCAGTCGCCCAAAATAATTCATTCATTACTTTTCTGTCAAACAACTATTTGATAAACAAACGATCCGTTTCAGCTTTAATGAAAGTGGAACAAAACATACCTGGAGGACAATATTATCTGTGCGTGTGTTGACAGCTGTTTGTGTGTTGACTGTGTTCTGACTGTGTGTGACACAAATAATTCTATATGTACGACATTCAGTAGTTTTGTATTTATATTGTGAGAAAAAAACTCTCCTGCTTTGTATCTTCGTCTTTATGAAGCTGTGTGTGTGTGTGTGTGTCTGTGTGTGTGTGTGTGTGTGTCTGCTACCTCAGCTTCAGCTTGAGCTCGTTCGA